>NC_029781.3:27417840-27439608 GCF_000817695.3 Arachis duranensis
ATGATGGTGTAGTTGGCGGCTTCTCTTTTTATTCGCCTCTCCTCTTTAGGATCTGGTGGTAGGATTCCGTCGCGGAGATATTGCCAGATCGGGTATGTCCAAGACTCCTGATTTGATGATGTTAGGTGCGCGTTGATTTCTGTTGATACGGAAGGCGACTTAACGACCTCCTGGATTAGCGATCTGTTGCCGTGTCCTGACTTCGTGCTGGCTAGCTTGGAAAGTAGGTCCGCCCTGGCGTTTCGTTCCCTGGGGACGTGTTGTATGGTGATGCTTTTGAATCCTCCTTTTAATTCACTCACTTTACTGAGGTATTGTTGGAGCAGGGGGTCCCGGGTTTGGTAGCTCCCGTTGATTTGGGAGCATACCACCTGGGAATCGGTGTTAACTTCGAGTACCTTGGCGCTGACTTTTCGAGCTAGGTTTAGGCCTGCCAAAAGGGCCTCGTATTCTGCTTGGTTATTTGATACTGGAAAGTCGTATCTTATTGATTGTTCAATTATGATCCCGTTTTGGTTTTCGAGTATAATTCCGGCGCCTCCGTGAGTGGAGTTTGATGAGCCGTCGACGTGCAGTTTCCATGGTTCGGGGGTGAGTTTGATCGGAGTCATTTCAGCGATGAAGTCGGTCAAGGCCTGCGCTTTGATGGCGTTTCGGGGTTTGAACCTGATCTGGAATTGGGATAACTCGATGTTCGAACCTGACCTGGAATTGGGATAACTCGATGGACCATGCTAGCATTCTTCCTGCTAGGTCGGGTTTTTGTAATACCTGTTTGACCATTTGGTCGGTTCGAACCGTTATGGGGTGGGCCTGGAAGTATTGTCGTAGTCGTCGGGATGCCGAGAGGAGTGCGAAAGCCAGTTTTTCTAATCGCGAATAGCGGGCTTCTGTGTCTTGTAGGACTTTGCTTATGAAGTATATGGGTTTTTGTTCCTTTTTCTCGTTTTCCCGGACGAGTGCTGCTACGATTGTTTCTTCCGTTATGGAGAGGTATAGGTATAGTGTTTCCCCTGTTTGAGGTTTTGCGAGGATTGGGGGTTCCGTTAGGACCTTCTTGAAGTGTTGGAAAGCTTCTTCGCATTCTATTTCCCATTTGAAGGGGGTTCCTTTTTTCATAAGTTTGAAAAAAGGGATTGCCTTTTGGGCCGATGCCCCGAGGAACCGGGGGATTGCCTTTTGTGCCGAAGCCCCGAGGAACCGGGATAGTGCGGTTAGTCGGCCGGTGAGCTTCTGGATTTCTTTGAGGTTTTTGGGACTTGTCATCTCGAGGACGGCACGGCATTTTTCCGGGTTTGCCTCAACTCCGCGTTGTGTGATCATGAATCCGAGGAATTTTCCTGCTTCCATTCCGAAGGCGCACTTTGTTGGGTTGAGTCGCATTTGGTGTTTTCGTAGGGTGTTCATGATGACCTTTAGGTCATCGGTTAGTTGCTCACCGGATTCCGTCTTTGCGAGCATATCGTCTATGTAGACTTCTATTTTGTTTCCGGACAGGTCGCGAAATATCTTGTTAACAAGTCGTTGGTAGGTGGCTCCGGCTTTTTTTAAGCCGAAGGGCATTACTGTGTAGCAGTAGGTTCCGTCCGGGGTGATAAATGCTGTTTTCTCTTCGTCTGGTCGGTGCATCGGGATCTGGTTGTAGCCGGAATATGCGTCCATGAAGCTGAGATATCGGTGACCGGATGCAGCGTCTACTAATCCGTCGATGTTTGGTAGGGGAAAGGCGTCTTTCGGACAGGCTTTGTTGAGGTACGTGTAGTCGACGCACATACGCCATTTCCCGTTAGATTTTTTTACTAGTACGACGTTGGCCAGCCAGGTCGTGTAAGGGAGTTCTCGGATGAAGTTGGCTTCAAGTAGGGCTTTCACTTGTCTTTGGACCTCGGCGGCTCGGTCTGGTGACATTTTCCGTCTTCTTTGCGCTACAGGTTTGGCTAGGGGGTCTACTGCCAGATGGTGAGACATCAGGTCAGGACTTATTCCCGGCATATCGGCTGGTGTGAATGCGAATAGGTCTCTGTTTTGTTTCAAAAGTTCCTTGAGGTCGTGTGGGAGGTTTCTGTTGATGAACGTGTATTCATCTTTGGTTGGCCCTATTTGTAGTTTTTCCATGTCCCCTTCTGGTTCTGGTCTAGGTTGGCCGTCAAGCCGTGCGTCTAGGTCGGCAAGGAATATTCCAGCCGCGTCCCTGGATTTTTTCCTTAGGGCTAGGCTATTGTTGTCGCATTCGGCTGCGACTTCTCGGTCTCCGTGAATGGTTCCAACGGTACCGTCGTCGGTTCTGAACTTCATGAGGAGGTATTTGGTAAAGATGACTGCAGAGAAGTCGTTGATCGTTTTCCTCCCGAGAATGACGTTATAGGCTGTGGAGTCTTTTAGGACTACGAATTCGGATAAGATCGTCTTTCTCTGATTGCTCGTTCCTATGGTAATGGGAAGAGTAACTGAGCCGTCTGGCTTGAGGAAGTTGTCTCCGAGGCCCGTGACGCCGTGGCGGTGCGTTTGGAGGTTGTCGTTGCGGAGCCCGAGTTTGTCGAAGGCTCCTTGGAAGAGGATGTTGGAGTCGGCACCTGTGTCCACGAGTATTCTTCTTACTAGTCCTGTTCCGATTCGGGCTGATATGACGAAGGGGGCATCTTCGGCCGAGGTGCCGTGCTGGCAGTCCTCGGGTAAGAAGGTTATCGTGCTGTCGGCAATGGTGACTGGGTCGTGGTTTTTGACGGCCATTACCTTGAGGTCTTTTTTTATTGTTAGTTTTGACTTATTTGGCACGTCCTTGCCCGTGATGACGTTCACTATGATGGTCGGATCTTCTTCGGTGTTTTCCCTGGGTGGTTTTTGAGTTCTTGGGTTGCGTCCTTCTCTTTCTGGTGATTTGTCTCTGTCGGCGCGCCTTGGTTCTCTGATGATTTTGACGAACTCTGGAAGTTTGCCGTCTCGTATGGCCTGCTCAAGGGCGTCTTTAAGATCGTAACAATCATGTGTTTTGTGGCCGTATCCGCGGTGATAGTCGCAGTAGAGGGCTTTGTTTCCTCCTGTCCTTTCCTTGAGTGGTCGGGCCCTGGGGATGATGCCTCGATCTGCTATTTGGTGGTATACCTCCGTAATTGGTGCTGTTAGGGGAGTGTAATTGGAGAATTTTCCTATTCTTAGTGGTCGGTGGGTCGGTTTAATGTGGTCTCGTTGGTTCTCTTTGGGTGATGCGTTATGACGAGGAGTTGGGTTGCCGTGTTGGTTGGCGACGTGCTGCCGTTTGTTGGCAGCGACGACCTGGCTGACTTCCTCGTCGTTGATGTAGTCTTTGGCGACGTTCTGGATTTCGTGCATGGTCCATACCGGTTTGGTGGTGAGATGTTTGCGAAAGTCTTCATTCATGAGCCCGTTAGTTAGGCAGAGGCTAGCAACGGAGTCCGTGAGTCCGTCGACCGTCAGGCATTCGTCGTTGAAGCAGTCAAGGTATTTTCTTGTGGATTCTTCTTGCTTTTGTGTGACCCCTAATAGGCTGATGGGGTGTTTAGCCTTGGTGATTCGGGTTGTGAACTGGGCCATGAATTTTCTTGTGATGTCGTGGAAGCTAGTTATGGATCCGTTTGGGAGGGCGTTGAACCATTTGATCGCTGGTCCGGCAAGGGTTACTGGGAAGGCTCTGCATCGGACTGCGTCGGATGCCCCTTCTAAGTTCATTCTGGCTTCGAAGGCTATTAGGTGCTCTTGAGGGTCTTTAGTTCCGTCGTACTTCATGTCGGTGGGTTTGTCAAAACCTCTGGGGAGTTTTGCTCTTAAGATTCCTTCTGTAAAGGGTGTAGCTCCCATTATGGTGTGGTCGCTTCTCGTGCGTTTGGTGCTTCGGTATCTCCGGTCTTCGTCTGAATCGTGTTGACGATTTAGATCCCGAGAAGCGCTGCGATGGTGCTTCTTGTCGTATCGTCGCTCAGAGGATTTCTCGCGTCGGCGGTTGCGTGAGGTGCTGCGATCTTCTCTCCTATTGCGTTGCCGGGTTGACGATCTGCCGCGGTGGGATCTTGACCTGGAAGTTGCATGGCTTCTGTGCTCGTTATTTTGTTTTTCTCTGTCGTTTAACTTGCCTTCAAGTTCTTGGACCCGGAGACAGAGCTCCTGGATGATTTGTGCCGCTTTGTCTCTGGCTTTCTCAGGATGTTGCGGGTCCGTCGTGATGTGTTCGTTTGCGTGGTGGATGGTGCTTGCTATTTTTGCTTGGTTTGTGGTTTCATGGTGTTCTGAGATCGGACGACGCGGTTGGGAGTCGTCCTGGCTTGATGGGTTATCCTCAAGGATGCCCTCCATCCGGTCTGATTGTCGCAGGTCCCCACAGACGGTGCCAATGTACAGAATGTCTCTAGTACGATCTAGGAGGAGGATCGGGAACCTGCGGGTTGAGTCGGATGTTGGATCGCCCGGATGGAGAGGAGGGGAGGTACCTGCAAAGACACTCCGACGCTCAAGTCAGGATGGATCTAAGAGGTATAAGGTGTGAGGAATGAATGAATACCTGGAGGGACCTGGGTCCTCTATTTATAGATGATGGTGGTTATCTTATCTTTATCTTATCTGGCTAAGATAAGAGGTGCGTTTAAATTCAAAAGTTGGTTAGGGGCTCTAGAGGGCCGATACGGGGCCTTCTAGAGAGATGAAATGGGTTGACCCGGTAAGCCGGGTTCGGGTTCGGTCATGGGTCCGGGATCCGTGGGCCGGATCCGTAACAATTATTAATAAATACTTATGCACGGAAACTATTACACTGAACCTAAATTTCTCAATTACATGAAAATGTCATATTCATTTATTTTCAAATAAATAAATTTTGACCAGCTCCCCATAAAAGCAAAAAAAGAAATCGCAATCACGTTTCTTCGATATTTTACTGGCCCAACATAACTTCACCAAAATTCGGCTACCCGGCTGAACGCAGCAATAAAACTGAGTTAAACCCCAAAGTAGTCCCTGAGATTCACAAAATGCACCAATTTAGTCCCTGACTTCCCAATTGCACTATTTATGTCCCTGAGATTGGAAAAAATGCACGTAGTTGGTCCCTCCCCCTTTTTCCGTCCAAACTCGGCCCCGGCGGCAATGATGTGGCAAAATTTTTGCCATGCTGGAGGAAGTAACGGTTACCTGACGTGGCCCATGGAAGGTTTGTAACCTAAAGTGGTCCCTGAGCCCCTTTTTAACCCTAAGTGATGAAGGAGTAGCGTATGAGTCGTTCTTCTTCTTCTTCATTTCATCTTCATCTTCATCTTCTTCTTCTTCCCTGTTCGATTCATTCCTCGTTGCTTTGTTGGGTTTAACCATGGTTGGACGTGCAAATGAGGGAGAGGGGAGTTCTATTCGATCAACCACAAGGACGCCTAGTCGCAGTCGCAACAAAGCCTCACGAGTTCCAGATCGCTGTGGGTGTGGAAAACGCCCTGTGCTCCGATGGTCTGGAACAGATGCCCACCCAGACAAACCCTTCTTCGGATGTCCGAATTACAATGTGAGTTTGAGTCTAATAGATGTTGTTTCTGTTTTTAAATGTTCAACTCCTGAATCCCTAAATTTACTGGTGACAGTGCAGTGGAAAACGGTGGTGTGGATTTTTTCGATGGGCAGATGTTGTAGAAGATGAAAATGGCAATTTTGAAGAAGCTGCAGCATATAACAATGAAGAAATTAGCTTGAGTGTTGCAGTGAGGATTGGCAATTTGGAGGCTGAATTAAGGAGCCAGAAATATGTAATACAAATGTTAGGGTTGTTAAATTTGTTCCTGTTAGTTGTTGTAGTGGTTGTGATTGTTAAAATGTAACACTTGTGTATTGTTTAGGAATGAATGAGCAATCTTTGCATTATTGATGTGATCTGTGTAAATAGTTGACAAAGATAATAACAAAATACAACAGAACAACTAAGTTAATAAAACCATATTCTGATTATAACTAAGATATTGCCAAACATTGTCAATGGTGTAGCAGCTGATAAACACCAAATTACATCATCAAAAAGGAATACAATAAGAGCTCCAATTTTAAAGGTTTATAACTACCAAAAGTAAATGTTAACCATTACATTGTGGTTATGTGCTACTCCTAAATGAAAATATCCAAAATAAGGAAACAAGTGATGTCTAAATGCCATATGTGATCAGTCAGACTTCAGCAGCCACAACATCCAATTATTTAGTGTTTTTCTTCCTTGGTGGTTTAAACCCTGGAGTTGGAACAAACTTCAAAAAGTTTGCCAACCTAGAAGATGTTGCTGCGCTTGCTCCTTGCATGGGATCAAGAGAAGCAGATACTGGTGATGGTGAGTTCTTCTTTTTTGTTGGCAATTTATCTGGCCTTGTTGTTTGTGGTGTTGGTGGTGGGACCTGATGAGGAAAGTAATGAAACTAGTGAGATGATAAGAGCAATTAAAAAAAATGTCAGAAGACTATGTATTTCATACATGTACCTCATCTTGTGTTCCACCATAATTTGGTTGGGATAAGTCAATTTCGGTAACCTCCACTTGAGCATGAATCTGGACAGCTACAGCAGGAGGAGCTTCATCTACTTGTGGTGCCACATTAGAGGTGTTTGTAGCTTCAGCTGCAGGTGCACTCTCAGCTGGGACAGTTTTGGACTTGGCTGCCGCCACAGCAGCTGCTGCAGCAGCAAGCGCAGCAGCTAGTTCATCGGCTCTTTTTTTTTTACATCCCCTCTTGGTGTGGCCTTTTATTCCACAGTATGTGCATGTGAACGGCTTTAGCTGTCTCTTTAGAGTAACGGCTCCCTTAGGTTTCTTGTTTCCACTAGTACCCTCATCAGCATCCTTTCGTCTTTTGGTTGTCAATTTTCCAGGTTTACGTTTAATGTTAGGAGCTTGGGGCTGACTGTAGGCTGATTTTTCCCATAGGGATTGGCCTGGGAGAGGATTGATGTGATGTTCATATGTCTTCCTATATGAGTCCATGGTGACTAAGGGATGACAGAAGTCCTCAGGTCTCTTATTCACCCTTGCAAGAGCAGCACAAGCATGAACACAGGGAATGCCTATAGTGAATAAACAAAGAAATGATCAACTCCACAGCAGCCAATATAATCAATGACGTATAGCAATTCATAATAAAGAGTAGAAAAAAGTTGGTGCAAGGGCATATAATATCACCTGTTAACATCCAGAACTGACATGTGCAAAGTCTCTTGCCTAAATCAACAACCATGTTAGTTGGGTGTCCATGGACCTCAAATTTTTCATATTCTTCATCTCCAGTCCATATAGGAACCCAATTCTTTGATTCCTTGCGAACCTTTTCCAATCGGCTTTGAATAACAGGAGGTAGTTTCCCCACATGGTTGTTCAACTTTATTTTATTCTTTGCAATCGATCGCATAACAAACATTCTTACCTCTTCAAGCAATGTGATGATTGGCTTACTCCTAGCCTCCTTGATTCGTGCATTGAACACCTCACAGGCATTGTTGCAAATATTATCCAGCTTTGGCCTGTGGCTAAATTGAGACTTTGTCCATGAGCTCCTTGGCCACTTGTTCAGGTATGTCCATGCCTCCTCGCTGACCCTCTTTATTTTGTCCATGTTATCAATAAAGTCTTGAAACGTGGTTGACCTAGCAGCATCCCAAAGAAGTCTCCTCAGCTCAAGATCCTTCCACTGTTTGTTGAAATTTCGCCACAGGTGCCATACACAGAAACGATGATGGACCTGTGGCATGACCTCTTCTACAGCAGAAATCAATCCCTGTTTAGCACAAACACATTTATCAGAAACCAAATTCCTTAAGCCTAAATCAAGAATATGAGTTATTCACACAGTCAAGCAATATCCATGGCTCATGGAACTATTTCTCATGGAATGAACCAGTCTCATACTGTACTATATAATCCAGACTATTTAAGTAGGGTCAACCACTTCCACATATTTATGCAAACTTCAGTAAATTTATGATAAACACAGATTTATATAGTTTAGTATGTCCAAATATGATCAATCAGTATCTTATATTCACACCATGGTTGCAATATCCAGGAATCAACCAACAATGTAACAAATGTGTAGCTAATTGAATAACATAACATATAGTCCAGTATCATAAAGTCCAGAAAATGAACAATTTAACAAATGTATAGATAATTGAATAACACAACGAGTTAAATTTAGGAATTGATTACCTTCTGCATGTCAGATATGAAACACCACCCGTTTGCCTTATAGTCTCCTAAATCCTCGTGGAGTAGCTCAAGAAACCACTTCCAGTTCTCCTTATTTTCAACATTTACTATAGCCCAAGCAATCACATATATGTGATGATTTGCATCTTGGGCTACAGCTGATATGATCTGGCCTCCAATCCGTGTCTTCAGAAATGCACCATCAAGTCCAATTAGTGGACGGCACCCTGATCTGAACCCGTTCTTGCAACCACTCAAGCAAATGTACATTCTCTCAAACATGACTTGTCCATCAGGCAATGGGATCACCCCAATCTTCACAGTTGATCCGGGATTGGTTTTCAGAAGTGTTTCAGCATAATCCCTTAACAAGGCATACTGTGCCTTCTCATCGCCATAAACAACATTCCTTGCATCGGCCAAGGCTCTAGCTATTGAGTTTCTATGCAGAATGAGATCACATTTCGACCTAAAGTACACTGCAGCCTCACATTGCTTGAAATTAGGATACTTTCTAACTTTTTTAACCAACTTACTAGCCAACCAGGCTCTGTTTGCAGCCCTATTTGAATTTTCCCTTGGACATGTATGATCATCATAAAATGTCTTTATCTGCCAGCAACAGTCCTCATGATCTCTTGAAGCATACACAACCCATGCACACTCTTCTACTTGGCAAACTGCCCTACATCTGATATTATCATTCTTAATGAACTTAATCCCCCTTCCCTCCTGAATGGTAAACTCTCTCACAGCCTCCCTGAATTCTTGTTTAGTATTGAACTTCATGCCAACTTGAAGTTGCAGCTCACCAAACCTCTGGCCCCCCTCGAATATGGGAAATTCATCTGAATCCCCATCAGATTCCATCTCATCCTCAGAGTTAGGAGGAGTTTTCATCTCCTCCGAGTGCCAGGAGTTGGCTCCATCAGATTCTGCACCAGGGTCCAGAGCCTCATACCAACTTCCTTCACCTGGACTTCCTACAAAACCCAAGTCCACCTCTACATCTGATAAATCCTCAACTATTGCATCATCATCTTGCATTATATTATCTTTTCCTATCTTCTCTTTTCCTTTAGCTATATCTGCCTTCTTTTGAACCTTTTTGACCTCTTTCCTAATTGGTTTTGAAACTCTTGCACACAATTCTTCATCATTGCTAGAGCTGCCATCACTACTTCCTGATTCATTGACAGTTAAATCCACATGAAGAGGTCCCTTATCTTTGTTACTGGTCTTCCCCTTTGCCTGAGATCTTGTTATTCTTTTAGGTGGGTTAAATTTGGGTTTGGGTTTGGAAGTGAAGTTAGACTTGGGCTTTGAATGAGTTTTCTTGGGCTTCAGATGGTTCTTGGGCTTTGGAGTTGGCTTCTGCTTATGTTTCACAATGGGAGTTGGGTTGGATTTTTTACTGGATTTTGGGTTGGGTGTATAATTGGATTTGGGATTTTCAGATTCATCCATGGGGTTGGGCTCTTCATTGGTGGGATTTGTAGTGAGGGGGTCAGCAGCAGGATTGTTTGGAATGGGAGTTGTAGTAAAGGGACTTGTGTTTGCAGTTGAGAGGTTTGAAATTGGGTTTGTATTCGATTTGTTAACTGGGGTTTGATTTGCGGTATCCACATGTGTTTTCTTCTTACTCTGTATGTCACCATGTGAAAACTCTTCTATTTCATAATCAAGTAACATCACATCCCTTTTCCCATCCATCAGTTCAGGTGTGGAAACTCCATGTTCAAAAAACACATCAACTACTCCATCATTCTTCTCTGCATGGAAGCACATCTCCCTTAGTTCATCATCACTTGTCAGAGCTCTCAGTCCCACCTCCAAGCTCCTTCCCGGAACCAGCCACCAGCACTCAACTACCTTGTCATACCCCAACTCCTTGAAATAGTTTCTCACGAAAAAAACATCTAGGGTATCCTCATCTAAATCTCCTAAACAACTTCTATTGTCAGGTGAATAAACCAATTTCCCATCATCGTTCTTCTTAAAGGTCCCACCATGGTGGAACATGATATCGAGCAATTTTTCCATCTACAGTAAAAAACAAGTATAACAGTTTATCTAATGTATGCTACTAATAATATAATCAACAAACCACAGTACAACATAATCCAATATTGTTTAAAAACAGATACTTCATCACATTGCCATTGTAAAAACAGCCTGATTCCCTATGTGAAAACAGAGCATTGACAAAATCCAAACCCACACCACCCAGTACCCTAAACCCTATCTAATACTATAGCATTCAGTAATTTTTCATCAACCAACACAAAATTTCCAAATCAAACTCACAACAAAGGATACCTTAACTCTGTAAAAGATAAATAAAAAATAGTTTATTCACTGCATGCCTACCTCTGTGTCACGGGATTCACGAGGAAACTTTGCTCCTTCCTTCTCCGGTTTTGAACGACCGATGAGCACGTTTCGGGCCTCTCCAATTTGTCTCACCCCAGAAAACCTCGAAGGACTACCAGAACCCAGGCTATGGAGCTTTCATTTCAAACGTGACGAAGAAGATGAAGTGACGAAGTCTTTGAATATGGGGGTTTTATTTTTTGTAACTCCTTCGTGAATGAAGCGACGTCGTTTTTATTTTTTAGCGCCAACTAGTTATACGACGTCGTTCTCTATAGTCCAGCATGGCAAAAATTTTGCCACATCATTGCCGCCGGGAGCGAGTTTGGACGGAAAAAGGGGGAGGGACCAACTAGGTGCATTTTTCCCAATCTCAGAGACATAAATAGTGCAATTGAGAAGTCAGGGACTAAATTGGTGCATTTTGTGAATCTCAGGGACTACTTTGGGGTTTAACTCAATAAAACTCAATGATACAAGTGTATCTTGTATAACACTGATTAATAAGGAATCAAATTATTTCTATCAAGGATCATAACATGTTACAAGAATTCTAATTAACAATTCATAACCAAGGAAAAATTTACTTTACAAACGTGGTTCAGGTTGCAACATTTCTAATTACAAAGAAAATAAAGAATCTCCTACAAAAATTACATTTTCCCAATTAAAAATAGATACAATAAAACATATACAACAACAATTCCATAATCACATCATCATCTACGAATTCAATCTCTCAATCTCTTCAGTACTTTGCTTATCCACAGCAACATCAATCCTCTCATACTCAAGGTTCTCTCTCTTCCCAAGCGCAAAAGACTGTTCTTCCTCGTGCTTCTGAAAGAATATGGCCCACAGAAACAGTACCACAAAAGCAACCAACGCAACACATACAGTTCCGAATATAACCTCAGCAAGAACCGACAAAGTTCCAAAACTACCCTTCTCTTCTTCAGCCGGCACGTTTCGTGCACCCTCACGTTCTGCCACATCCCCAGAACTCACCACCTTCCACGTGTACACACTAACAACCTGAACGGAATCCGCGTCGTTCGAGGCACTCAAACCAACGAACACGGGCTCGTTTCCCCAGAGTTTAGCCAAATCGATTTTGTGCGAAACGATCGGATCGTTAGGGCGGTTTTCACTGGACTTGCATAACCGAACCTCGAGATTCTTCGAACTTGCCACGTAATCAACCCAAGCTTTCAGCTTCTCGCCGTTGTTGAGGACAATGTCTGAGTCGGAGACATTCGCGATTGCGACGGAGATGAGGCTTCCGACGTCTATTCCGACGTGGTTCGCGTTTGGATCGTTGAACTCGTCGTCTTGCGAGGTGTCAAATTCGACGGCGACATAGTTTTTGCTGTATTCTTTTGAGATGCCGAATGAGTAGTTAGCCGAGAATACGTTCTCGAAGTCGCCAGGGAAGAGGATAAGGACGAAACCGCTACCGCCATCCTCGGAGGTGGCGGCGGGGGAGATTGAGAATGAGAATTCGACGGAGAGGGAGGTGCCGGTTGTGTTGGCGCTGGCGTTGGCGCTGGCAGAAGAGAATGTGATTGATGTGTTTCGGAGGAGGAGGCCGGAGCTGAACTGTGAGGGGCGCGTGAGACTCACGCGGTCTTTGACAGCGTGAGCGTCACCTGAGAGATTGATGTCATTGTCAAAGTTGTTATGGTTAACGGAAACAGGAGGCAGCTGTGAGGAAGGAGAAGATTGAACAGAAACGGTTAGGGAAATGATGAACATTGTGATGAATATTGCGATGAACAATGACGTAACCATTATCCTCATTCCTTCGAAAAAACGGTAACGCTGTTGTTACGGTTGTTTTTCTGTTATTGTTTGTGGGACCCAGAAATTCTATTATGCTGTGGAGGTTGTAACTACAATTGGTTATCGCTCAATCAACCCCACTTGTGTTTTTCCTCAAAACAACGAAATAATTAATTAATTACTTGTCAAAGTGATTACCTATTATTGTTGGTATATTCATACTTGGGGAAATTAAGGGTGTGATTTTAGTAATAATGTGAAAAATAATATTCTCAATAATGTTAATAATTATTAATATGGGATTAACTAACTGCTTTGACCGCGCAAAACTTGGTTGATCTAATTAAGTTATTAGCTATTTTAGTCTATTTATTTATTTATTACTCGAATATACTTGTAACGGAAGAACAATGGCGAAATTTTACAAATATAAAATTATTCATTAGGATTTATTCGTTATTAAGAATAAGTTATAACTAGATTTTAATTATTACTTATTTTAAAAGTATAAAGGACGACCTTATGAGTTTTTATTATCAATTTAATTATTAAACGGTCAAAATATCTATTCATTCATAGACATTCGAACCCATACTAGAAATATTTCAGACAGGTCCGTTACCTTAACGGTTACGTGGTGTAGGACTTATAAGAAGTACAACCCTCAAGGTAAATTTTTCAAGAAAAAATAAATAGTATAAATTAAATGAACGAAGAAATTAAATAAATCAATGTTACGGGAGTTCAACCACCCATAAAAAAATATAAGAAAGTAATTGAGCAAGAAATTAAATGTTAAAGTGTTAATAATATTAAAATGTTAGAAGATTAGAAAGTTAAAAAATTAGGAAATTACCTTCACTTAATTTTAAATATTTTGTGTTTATTTTATAGCATGAGAATAGAATAAATTAAAAGGATTATTTTGTATTGTGTCTTAACATGGAGTACATCAAAAACCAAATAAAATTTGGTGAGGAGAAGTGTGGACTTTGAAAATTACAAAAACACTCCAGAATATGAAGGATTCTTAGAAGTGTTTTTACTAGCTAAATTTTTCAATCCTCAACTCTTCACGTATTTTTTTTTTAATGTGTAAGAATCTCTTCTCTTTTTATGCTGAATGTGTCTTTTTACAGGGACTGAAACTAAGAATGAAAATAGGTTAGACGATTTGTCAAAAGTTTATAATTTGTCATATTTTAGTCTGACTTATTATAAAATAGGCACATGTTTATATTCTTGTAAAAGTCTCAATATATATTATTAATAGGCTCAAATTCAGGTTCATTAATTAGCTTTATTAGCCTGTTAGGTTTACTTGAACCTGTTAAAACATAATTAAATATATAAATAATTTTTTACTATTAACAAAATTATTAGATATTTTAAATTGATTGTATTTTATTATAAATACTTTTGTATATTTTAAATATTTTTTAAAAATTTAAAATTTTTTATAAATATTAAATGATATATTATGTATAAATATTTTTATTAAAAACTATTTTTAATTTTGTAAAAGATAAAATTTATTAGACTTTTTAACAGGTTTTAGATTAAACCATGCTGAACAACATAACAGGTTTAATAGACCAAATTTAGGTCAATTAACTACATGACAAGCCTAATGTATTAAGAGTAAAGTCTGACCTGACCTGTTTTCACTTCCTAGTTAGAAGCTTGCATCAAATGGAGCAAATTACATTTAAATAATTAAAATTTTTTTAAATTAAATCAATTTATCTTTCACTTTCATAAAGTAAAATGCTAAATATTTGTGACATCCCACCTCTTGTCATCTTTCACTTTTCAAACGTGCATGGATACTTGCAAATCAAATATAATTGAAAAACAGGCGTTTTAGGCTTCAACTTTGCCTCTTGAATCATTAAATTTGGGCTTCTATCAAGGGAGAAACAAATCATACAAAATTGCATTAGTTGTAGCTTTAGATTAATATCTAGTCCATATTAAAACGTTGATTCTCTCTCATCGATAGAATATTTAGATAATCTTGGTATCCAATTAAAGCTCTATGTGTGTAGTTTCATTTTCAATTGACGCCACATCAATATCACTTCTTATGCGAGAGTTATGGTCAAACTAATATATGTTGCTCAGAAATTTTATTACCAGAAATCTTAGTGACTTAAATTGTCTTGCTTCTTTTGCACTTCTTTTTTCTAATTCCTTTCATAATTCCTACAAATGAAACAATCCTATGGATGCCTTAAGATACATGTAATTTATGAGGTAAAAATGCATTCTTCTATGTTAAACTCAAAATCAAATTCTAAATAAAATCATACAAAACACATGAACTAGTTCCTACATTATATGAAGATGCATGTGAAAATATGCTTTTATTAGGTAATTATCAAACTCCTGACTTAAAATATTGCCTTGTCCGCACTTATTATCTCCAAATAAGCACTTTTATTTTATATCTTTAAGCTAGACGTTGAAAAAAATCTGATGTATAACACATATAGAAAGAAAATTGTGTTCATAATTACAAATTTTTTTTCCTATTTATGAACCAATTAGGTGATCAAACCCTAATGGCTGACACGCATAGAGAAACGGAAGAGAGAGATGAATAAAAATAGATAAATAGACAGGGCTCAACGGAGAGTGGCGGAGGAGGAGAAGGAGGAGGAGGAGGAGGAGGTGAGACAGATGATGACGACGTGATTGGGCTCGATGGAGNGACGACGATGTGACCGTGTACGACGGTTAGGATGCGCCGCTGACTTTGAGGAAAAAAGCACCAACCGGAAGCTCATGAACCACCAGAAGACAATGATCCAACGACGAACAAGAATAATGGTTCGGAGGGTAATACTTCTCGGCCTCCGGCGAATATTGGTACGGAAAACAGTAACTTTTGACCATCGAAAAATGATTTTTCAGGCACCGATGAGTATAACAATAGGAAAAAAATGTGACCTACTATACTTGGCCATTTTATTATGTATAATTCTTATCCTTATTTATCATGTGTCACTAGGTATAGTAGAAACCCAATCAGAAAATAGACATGTGTATTAATAATGAAATAAAATTTTATGAACCTTTACTGTCATTATTATATATTTTTTTATTTTTTATTTATTTTTTCGTGCATAATAAACACAGACTTGATTATTAATTGATACAATGTTTCTTTTTGAAGATATTATGGGGTCGGATAAAATACAATATTTATAATTGCCCCTCTTTATTCACTGCATATTTGATTCGGTATTTGTTCATTTGAAAAGATGAAAAGACAAAAATAAAATGTAACTGTACAGGTGATAATATAGGAGATAAACTCATATAAAATGAGGCAAGTGCAGACTTTTCAGTTTTTGTTCTTTTTTTTTTTGAATACGGATATCAAATTAAAGATTTAAACAAGTAAAACAAAGCTAATTGGAAATTAGGTTAATAACTTTGCAATACACAATGATTTAAGAGAAATGGTCAAAACCAACAATCAAAACTAAATAGATATGAACTCTTTGATTTAAAAGAAATGAGTATGTGCCAACTAGACGCGAACATCAACAACTCGACAGAAAATAAATAAAACTAACTAGATATAGGTTTGATGAACTGAAAGAAAATGAGCTTAAAAAGTAACTTATAAAAGTTATGTTTTAAAAGTTGCAGTATTTATATTTGATAAATTAAATTAAAAATAATTGTTAATAAACACAAGTAATAACAAATATATTTGGTAAAATAATTTTTAAAATTTAAAAATATTATAATAAATATTAATATAAAAATTAAATTGGATATTAATTAACAAATGAGATTATATTAGACTTTTTAATTTTGATAAGTACAAGTTAATTTTAAAAAACTCTTCTTTTAGGTACTTTTAAAAGTATTTTTATCTTTTAAAAAATGCAACTACAAATATATGAGATTTTTTATTTACCAAACACAAAATGTAGTGCTTGTGTTTTTGAAAGAAATTACCTTTAATGACAATGATGACTTGAAGGAAATGGATCTGAACCGGCTAGATATGGCCTTTAGGTTGTGTTTGGTTGATGTCTTAAAATTATGAAGACATCGACACAAATACACAAGAAGACATTAATTTTGTATTCTATTCATTGTTCTGAAAATCGAACCGGATTGGCTGGTTCAATTGGGTTAACTGGGAATCGGTCACCTAACCGGTTCGGTTAAGCTTATAAATAATTTGATAAAAATCGGTCATAGAATCGGTCAAACCGGTGATTAACCAGCGAACCGGCAAAATTGACTGATTTTTTAGAGGATTTTCGGTTCGAAAACAAATCCTCCAAAACGGCGTCGTTTTATTTAAAAAAGAAAAATAAAATGGCAAAATTGAAGGAAACCATAGTCCTTTTCATTGTTACTCCCTGACCTGTAAAGTGTAAACCCATCTCCTCTCCTCTCTTCTCTGACCGTGAACGAAATCAACGAACCATAGAGCCACCGCAGCCCCCAATCAGCGCAACCACTGCATCCCACATCTACCGCAATGATAGTTTTGACTAACGCAGCCCCACAGACCCCACTGCGTCATTGTGTTCGCCGAGCTTGCCTTCTTTGTGTTAGCTGGTGTCGCGTCGTCTGTGGTCGCCGTCGCTCGCCCTCCCCCTCACCGACCTCGCCTTATCTGTGTTAATTGGTAAGCACTTATTATCCATCTCCTCGACGTTTGCTTGCTGGTTTAGTGTTCAGGTGTTTAACACTTGATTTTGATAATACTTGTTAGTAATTGATTTGCTGATTAACTGGATTTTCTGAGGTTATTGTTTGCTGGTTTAGTAATTATTAGCTGAGGTTATTGATTTATCATTTATTTGTTATTTCTGATTTTCTGTTCATGATTTTTTCCTGAGGTTATTGTTTGTTTAGTAATACTCTGTTATTCCTCCTCGCCGCCTTCTAATTTTCTGATTTATTTGTTTGCTGGTTCATGATTTTGATTTATTTGTTATCTGTTCATAATTTATTTGTTTGCTACTTTGCTGGATTCATGATTTTGATTTTTGATTTTCTAAGGTTATTTGTTCATGATTTATTTGTTTGCTGGACTTCATGATTTTGGTTGCTGAATTCATAGTATTCTGAGGTTATTTTGGATTTATGATTTTGATTTATTTGTTATCTGTTCATGATTTACTCTTCATGATTTATTTGTTTGCTACTTTGCTGGATTCATGATTTTGTTAGTCGGGTTCCGTTCGTGTGCGTCGTCCGTTAGTCGTCGGTCGCTCCACCTTCTCCTTCGTCGTAGGTATCCCTCTGCTCTGCTGTGCTTGCCGCAATTTCTCCATCCCCCTCTGCTCTGTCGTGGTTGCCTCCATCTACTCTTTCGTGCTTGCTGAAGATTCTGGTAGGTGAGTCCTCTCCTCTTTGCTGTGTTCTTGCTGTGTTGTGTATTGGAAAGTCGTTCTTGCTGTGTTATGGTATGGAATGGTGTGCTGTTGCAATTCTTGCAATCCTCTTTGCTGTATTTTTGGTTGTTGCTATGTTCTTGTTATGGTGTTAATAATTGTTCTTTTTTCTGTGTTATTGATTAATTGTTAATAATTTATATTACACAATAATCTGTATTTTTTGTTAATAATCTTGTTGTGTTGTTCTTGGTGTTGTATTTAAACTGCTGCTGGTGTTGTGATTATTAACAACTTAGACATAAGTGTCATATTATTTACATGGTTTTGATTTTTATGCTCGTGCTTGTGCATTTTTAGTCTTGTTTCAAAGACGTATATATGGTTGAATACTATATGTATATGCTGCATATTTATGCTTAGGTGCTGACTCTACATAGCTCTCTTCTTGAAGTTTTGCTTTTTATTATGTGAAATTTTAAATTTTATTAAGTTAGAAATTATTGAATTTATATATTTAAAATTATGTTTATATTTTTTTAAATTAAACCGATTGAACTCCGGTTGAACCCCGGTCGAACCAATAAACTATTGAACCAGTGACCTTATCGGTTCATTGACCGGTTCAGTTTTTACAACCTTGATTTTATTTGATAATTAAAACATGAACGGAACACACAACTCATAATTCTACTAAAAAAATCAATTTTAACCAATTCATTCCTGTATCACCATCACCACTTATGCCTTTTAACTTTCTTTCAAAATAATCACAATTTACCATGGCATCACCATCTTTAAAACCAACACAGGTTTTTTTTATTTTCAGTAATTCTTCATCCAAAATAAAAGCAACCCCATAAGCATTCATCATAACAAATACAAATCTCTATCGACCCAAACCGAGAATGAGTTATCACCCCATCCATGGCAAAGAACACCACAAATAAAATTCAATTTGAAATTTGATATTTATAAAATAAACAAAAACTCTCTAATATTATCCTAATTGAATAATACAAACAGATTCAAAATCTTTATTGAAAAATAATATTTAAAACAAATACAAATTGAATTTGAGGTAGAATATGTAAAACCTAGATAAACAATATATATTTAATTGCATAAAAATGCGTATCGGTGTCAAGATTTATCATACTGGCTTGAGTCTATTCGATACTATGTGTGAAAAAGCTTAGATAGTAGGAACGATGAGAAAAAATATTTAGAATAGAAACTCAGACACTTATTTTAAAGGTTTTAGTTCAAGATAGGGCCAACGGATGAAAAATCACAAACTGGTCCATGTTAGGCCCAAGCCCAAGGTTTATAATCCTTTCACCCTTTACATTTCAACACTCTCTCCCTCATTAACACAAACAAATTTGGCACAAAAAGAGAAGAGAGGAAGAAAGTGGTGCCCTAAGGTCACTATTCACACCCACACAAAAATCCACATAACTTTCAATCCATAACTCCAATCGAAGACCTGTTTGCCATCTCGCCGTGTTCTTTGATTCTTTACTACTTTTGCGATAAGTACTCCCAATAACCTTGAGCCACTTTTGAGTTTCCCTTCTATTTCACGTTTTGGGTATGTGAATGTTGAAGTATTGTGATTTTGATGCTTTAGGAGAAGTTCAAGTACAATATCTAGCAAAGTTTTGATCTAAGATTGAGTGGTACAAGGTAAGAAAGCTCAATCATTTTACTATCCCTAATTTTGAGTGAAACCCTAGTATGATTGTTGTATAATTGGTGTAGTTAGATTATATGGAGTAGCTTAGCTTGTCAGTTGTTTTGGTGCGTGGTTGGGTGCTCGGAGTAATCATGGAGCTTTCATTGGAGCTTAATTTGGCCAGAAAGAAAAGGACTCAAAGGTTGAAAATCGCCATCATTAAGGTATGGGTTTTAGTTTCGAGTAGGCATTATGCAAAGTTATGTAAAAACCTAGGTTAATTGCCTTAGGATAGGATTGAATGAAAATAGTTGGTTGAAGATTGAATAATTGTTATGATATAGTGTGAAATTGAGAAATGAATATGCTTGAGCTATTTATGTATTGTGCTTGGATAAATGTTGTGATGGATTGCCTTTGAGAGACCTTGATATGAAAATTTGGGCCAGAGGTCATGATAGGGTAAGGTATCCCCTATTTGATAAGTAATAATAAGTGTGTAAGTGCCATGTGACAAATTGTGGTTGAAATAATGAGTTTGGATTAATGATTGATGAGTTGTGATTGTTGTTGTGAATGTATATTTTGATAGTTTATGTTATACAAGTCGAAAGTGGGTTGATTAGGTTTGAATGAGTAGGAGGTGATTGAGTATTGAGAAATATGTGTTGTGGGTGTCTAGAAGTGGTATGTAATGATTTGAAATGAGGTAAATTGGAGATTTGAAAAATGACAATATGCATATTTTTGGTAAAAATGGGTTTTTGACCAATTTTGATGGGCTATAACTCAGTGCGTACGCGCACCAAGGAGATTTTACAAGTCGTGCATACGTATGAGGCGATGCGTACGAACGAGATAGGAATGACATTCTGATTGGTGCGTACACACAAGGTGATGTATATGTACAGGTCCTATTTTATAGAAGAAACTCTATTTTTGACCGTTTGGCTTTTCTGGCAAGCTTGTAGACCCTCTGTAAACCCTATTTGAGGTATGATTACTTATTTTTAAGCTCTAGATAGAGTGAGGCTAAGTCTAATAAATTTAAGTTTGAGTATTGAACAAAAAAGAGTTGTGATTAATGAATCTAAAGGTTATGAAATTGATTAAAGACCTTAACTGATTATTATTTGAATGACTAAAATGGCAAGGTCCGAGTGTTATCCCACTTGCGTGTTGATTTGATAAACTATTTTGACACACTCCGTGGATGCGGTGTGATGTGGGGACGTCGATGCGTATCGCCCACATTCTCTCGGATGAAAGGTGAGACGACACTCTCCATTGAGATAATGGTACCATGATTTATTAATTTTTTTCTCCTAGGAATGCAAACCGAGAGACTAATCTGTGAGATGCCAAGCGGATTTTATGTCGGGTTTGTCATAATAACCCACACGTGAGCTCATGGCCATGGGACATATATGCATCATGTGTATCTATCTATGATTATTTGGGTGTGCATATTGTATTTGGATTGCCTATGTGAATAATTTATCTTAAGTGCTAATTGTCATATTTGTTGTAATTGCTCTTGTTTGTGTTTGATCCTTATTATTTGTGCTTGCTATTGTTTAACTGAGTATTGAATCAAATGATTTGAGATGCTGAGATATGTTGTGAAGGAATGAGGTTGTGGGACATTGAAATAACTGAAAACTTAGCATATTTACCCCCATTTGGATTTAGCAAAATTCTAGGCTTGAATCTTATATGTTTGGAGCCTAGGATTTCCTAGTGGGTTTGCGTAGTTTTACATCGTCTCTATTTGAAACTATTAGTCTACTGGAAACCTTCGGATTCTCACCCGTTGTAGATTTTGTTGTTTTCAGATGCAGGACATGACACACTCTATTGAGCGTGTTGGACTCTCTTTGGAAAGCGAATACTCTTTTGCATTTTATATCTAGTATAGTTATGCTCTACTTTTTTATATGTATTTGTATCTCCTTCTTAGATGTTGATTTTGGAGAAACAGAATTGTATTTTGGTTATACTTTTGTTTTGTAATACTTTCTAGTCGACCTTTTCTTTATATAATATATATATTAATGAAATAAATTTATTTTAGCAATTTAATTATGTGAGATATAAAAGTTATGTAATAATTAGTGTGAATGGTTAATCTCTAAATATATAGACAATATAATAAAATTTCTAATGAAAAAAGTCTATTTTGATAATCTAACCATATAAGATATAAAATGTTAAGTTTAAGTTATCTATTTTCAAATATATATAAATAATATGATGAGCAGAGGCAGATTTAGGGGAGGACCAGCATGTGCCATGCCCCCTAAATTTTCAAAACTTAAAATATATTTAATATAATATTTAAAAACTTTATGAATATACTTTCTAGTTCAATGGTTAAAAGAAGGTATTTT
>NC_029781.3:27439633-27455071 GCF_000817695.3 Arachis duranensis
TATAATAAAGATAAAAATTAGAATTTTATGAAAAAAATTTTTGGTATAAATGATTCTTTTTTTAAATTAATTTTAGTTTAAAATAATATTAAAATATAGAATTATTTTTTTATTAATAATTTTAATATGATACTTTTAATTTTTTTATTTCCAATCTCCTCTTTATAAAATTTCTGGATCCGTCACAGATGAAATTTTTAATAAAATAAATTTATTTTGATAAGAAGTTAGTTTATTTTGATAAGAGATATAAGACGTTAGCCTTTCTAAAAAAAAACGATGTTATGCACCAATAAATTATACAGTGTCCGTGGGCTAGAGATTAAAAACACATAATTATTCATTTAAATGTCGAAACAAATTCAACATCCATTTAAAAGTGAAAATAAGGATGCATGCATCAATCAAGTGAGCTTTTTAGTTTACAGCTTTCAATTTCGAGAGACAGAGCAAACTGAATAAGGAATTTAATATAAAATAAACAAATATGATTAAAAACTTGCACTTGGGTCTTTCATGCACATAAGAATATAATGGTTTGGAGTAAATGGTGATTTTATTTTATTCGTAATTACAGGACGATTAAACAGCGATAATATATTATGAAGATTAAAGATGGATCGGTTCTCATGAAGATTAGAGATGGATCGGTTCTGCAAAATTGAATTTATGCAGTGTTGATGAGGCAGCAAGGACAGCTGCTACAGAAAACCGTATTTACTTCAATTTTCTTTCGACTTTGGTCATAGAAGACGATAGAAGGGATCAGGGACCATTCTCTTTTCACTTTTTCATTTTCTCTCAAAAAATTCTAATACGTACTAAAATTCACTAAATGATGTAATTAATTAAGGGCAATTTAGTTCCCTAATTTTTCACTTTTTTTTTGGTGTCTAAGTTTTTCACTTTGTTAACACTAGTAATCAACGTGCTTGTTTATTTGTATTTTTAATACCTTAGAATAGAAGATATTAAAAAATAAAAATTAAATATAAAACAGAAACATGGGTATCTTTTAAATTTATGTAGGTATTATTTTTTTTAATTTAAAATCAAGATTAATAAATTGTACAACTTATTATAGAAAGTTGAAAAATAGAAAATGATAATTTTAGAATTAGTAAAAATTAAAACTACTATGGTGTGTGACGTTTGACCAATTTAGTTATTATTCTCATTATTGCTGAATTATTGTTAAATTTTGTTTACCATAAGAATGTAGCATATATCTTCAACAACAGCTATGTGTTACATTATATATCTAATATGGGGAATGCTAGGGGGACAATGACTTTATTGAACAATATGAACAACCACCAATCAAATAAAAACACACTACACTTCCAAATTAACCTTCTAAATTTTAATATTAAAATAACCATCCGTACACTAGTAAAATGAACATCCGATATATCTATTGTTTACATTGTTTAATATTTTCATTGTTCACCTATACTTTTCCATCTAATATATCTAATATAAACGTCTTTTTTACGTAAGAATTTTTATTAATTTTAAATAAAAATTCGTAGCAATTTTGTCTTGATTTATGCTGCAATTTTATTTATTTTAATTTAGAATAATATGAGCAACAAATAAAAACCAAACATTAAATCATTTGATTATACACAGAAAGTATGATATTATTATGTTATAAATTATTAAAAAATTTAACTAGTTAAGCCGAAGTATATGAATGCTTCTATATTCAATAATATTAATTTGTCAATAAAAATATTTTTAGAATCTTGTTAACTAGATAGTATTCTAAATATATTATTTGCATTTAAAAAACTTAAATCAATTATTTAAATTTTATGATTATCAATACACTATACTATCTTTAATAAAATATTCAAATGTTCTAACTCTATTTATTCATAAACGCTGTAGTTAGCAATGAATTCAAGAGACTGAATTTTATTGAGTGTAAATTGCGGTAGAAAAATAGCAGTTTATACTTTAGAAGAGTTTAAACGTAAAACACAATAAGATAGGACGAATTATGTGAACTCCAATAGAAATGTAATCGTTTACATAGATATATAATTGCACACACATGATGAAAAGAACTATATTATATATTCGCAAACCAAATCTTTTTCATATATATAGCTAGTTATTATTTGTTACTATGCTTTTGTGTTTGAAAATAGAAAAATACTCTCATAAAATATATAAAAAAATAGCAGTATATGATGAAAAATATTAAATAAATACTAAGAAAAAAAGGCATGTCACCACACTTTTTTTTATTACGTTTCAAAAGTTTGGCCGAAAGAGATCAATAGCCATGATTTTATGAGTTCTAAAAATATTGGCAACTATATTCTTTGCTATATGCATGATATTAAGATTGTGTCTTGATGGGTTATATTCTTTTCTATATGCAAATATTATAATTGTCACTAAAATCTTTTAGTAACAAAGTATAAGATGGCTAATGTCTAATTGCCGATAAATGTATTAGTAGCTATTATTATTGCTGCTAAAAGCAAAATAAATTATTGCTAAAAATAATTTTTCTTGTACTGGTCTGTATAATAAAAAAAAGAAACTTCAAATATATTATGTAATTTCTAAAATTAAGAGTTGTCTAAATAATTTGATTAAAAAAATGCTCTATAATGTTATTTTTAAATTAGTCATTCACTAACGGTATCCGCCTATTGATTAAGAATAATATATGTAAAGAAAAAATTGTGACTTCTAATATGACAAACACATCTCCCAATCCAACAAAAAAAAACATGTCAAATGAAATTTTTATTACCTTAAATAAAAAAATTAAAAACTTTTTCAGATATCTCCCAAAAATTTTTATATTGTTATTTTTAAATTAGTCAATCAAAACCGATATCTAGCTATTGATCAATACCAATATATGTAAACAAAAACTATGACTTCTAATATGACAAACGCATCTCCCAATCCAACAAGAGAAACATGTCAAACCAAGTTTTTTTTACCTTAAATAAAAAAACTAAAGTTTTTCAGGTATGACTAAAAAAAGTATTTCACATAAACGTTCTATCAAAAGTCGAAACACATCATTTTCTCTCTTACAACTACAAATGCATAAATTAGAAATTTAGAATTACTATGTAATCTTGGACTCTACCAAAATTTGATCACTGGAAAACAATATCAATAGAGATAACCATAATTTTTTCTTTTTCAAATGGATTAGATAGTCTCCAATTCTAGACATTACAAATTTACTCACACCACACTAACACACACAATACTTAAGAGTTTTATCCACTACTTGACTTAGCCAAATTTTCAACCATTATAAATTCACTCACACCACACTTTCACACACGCAAGTTTTGAATCATTACAAATCCATTCACACCACACTCGTTGATACACACAATATTCAAGGATTCTATCCACTACTTGGCCTAGCCAAGTCTGGAACTCGAGTACACTTGTTACAGGATATACATGACCACCATCAGATTAAAGTTTGGCTTGAAGATGATGTTAAAAAGTTAATCTTAGTGGACTAATAATATCAAAAATATCAAACAAGCCTAGCTTCCAACCCAGAGAATGTATCATACAGTGGTTGATTCAAAGTTTTTGGCAAATAAAATGCAAATATGCCACCTACAATCCCACACAAAGCAAACTGTTAAGCCACCAGGGGGAGCTCTTAACAACCGGAGAGATTTCGGGGTGAAATCAAGTGAGAGAATATAAAATGAGAAAGCATCACATCCAACTCAAAACCTTAAGGTAGTAAATTAATGGGTTTTTCATCTTATAAACTCCTCAATCTTCCTTGCTTTCTTCAATGTGGGACTAATTTCACTTCTCCTCATACTTCAACATTAACAATCCCCCCTCAAGTGTGAGTTTCCACATCAAGCAACAACACCTCTCTAGCTCCTCCACACATATGAGTATTTGTTTATCACACCACAAAGACGCTGCCCGAACCACTTTTGTCGGAAAGACTTTCGATGGTTCACCTTGAATACTCCTTAAACCAAATCGATTAATCATCAACTCTGATACCATTTGTTGGACTACCGTGGGGAGCTCTTTAACCACCGAAGAGATTTTGGAGAGGAATAAAGTGAGATAACATAAGATAAGAAGACAACACATCCAACTCAAAACCTTAAGGTAGTAAATTATTAGGTCTCTCATCTTATAAACTCCTCACTCTTCCTTGCTTTATCAATGTGGGACTAATTTCACTACTCCTCACACTTGCAACATTAGCAATCTCTCCCTCAAGTGTAAGACTCCACATCAAGAAACAACTCTCCTCTAGCTCCTCCAAACATATGAGTATTTGTCCATCACACCGTCGCACCACACAGTGGGACACGCTGTTTGGACCACCTTTGCCAGGAAGACTTTCGATGCTTCACCTTGAATGCTCCTTAAATCAGACCGATTAACCATCAGCTCTGATACTACTTGTTGGGCTACCGTGGGGAGCTCTTAACAACCAGAGAGATTTTGGAGAGAAATCAAGGAGAGAACATAAAATGAGAAGACACTACATCTAACTCAAAACCTTAAGGTAGTAAATTAATCGGTCCCTCATCTTATAAACTCCTTACTCTTTCTTGCTTTCTTCAATGTAGGACTAATTTCAATACTCCTCACACTTACAATATTAATAATCTCCTCCTCAAGTGTGAGTTTCCATATCAAATAACGAATCCCCTCTAGCTCTTCCATACATATGAGTATTTGTCCATCACACCGCCGCACCTCACCGCAGGACACGCCGTTTGAACCACCTTTGTCGGAAAGACTTTCAATGCTTCACCATGAATACTCCTTCAACCAGACCGATTAACTATCAGGTCAGATACCACTTGTTGGGCCACTTTGGGGAGCTCTTCACCACCTGGGAGACTTCGGAGAGGAATCAAGTGGTGTCTTTTCATCTTATGTTATCTCACTTGATTTCTCTCTGAAGTCTCTCCGGTGGTTAAAAGCTCCCCACGGTGACCCAACAAGTGGTATCAAAGCCGATGGTTAATTGTTCTCGTTTAAGAAGTATTCAATGTGAAGCATCGAAAGTCTTCCCAGTAAAGATAGTCTGGGCGGCGTGTTCCACGGTGTGGTGCAGCGATGTGATGGACAAATACTCATAAGTGTGGAGGAGCTTGAGGAGAGTTGTTGCTTGATGTGGAGACTCACACTTGAGGGAGAGATTGTTAATGTTACAAGTGTTAGAAGTAGTGAAATTAGTTCCACATTGAAGAAAGAAACAAAGAGTGAGGAGTTTATAAAATGAGAGACCCAATAACTTAGTTCCTTATGGTTTTGAGTTGGATGTGGTGTCTTCTCATCTTATGTTATCTCACTTAATTCCTCACCACTGTGGGGAACAACTCCGCCGTGTAGATAAACAATAAGTTGTAAGTTACCACCATCCCAAATATCTCCAAAATACCACACACCATTCTAATTAACTTCCACACTCCAACATTCCTCAATAAACTATCTAACAAACAAAACAAACCACTGAAGCACATTGTCCCTATTGCCAACGGCTTTCTCCCAAACTTTTCAAACCGCCGTTAACTCATACGCCGATATTTCCGCCACCATATTCAGCGCCACGTTCATGTAGAGGTTAGTATCAAGATTCACCATATTTATGCTCAGACCATAGTACACAACATCACAAAAGAAGTTAATTACCACCATTAGAATCAAACTTATTCTAGTTACTGGAGATCGAAGCACGTCAATGATAGAACCTCCAACTGCATCGTTATTTTCCAAAGGCTTGTTCTTATAAGTCCAGGTTAGTGCTTCTGTTTTTTCTTCTGCTTCTACTTCGACTTCTTCGTCGAGTGAAAGAAGAACACCACTAGGGAGGTGTTTTTCATTGGTGGAAGCAATGGTGGACATGATTTTCATTGCTTTAGTTACTCTTCCGCGAACAAGGTACCATCTAAAAGACTCTGAGCGAAAAGGGACAATGAAGATCAAGAAGAGAATGGAGGGGATGGGGGACGCAATATAAAGCTTGTGCCAAGTTTGGAAGACATAGACAACGGCGGAGAGGATGGCAATGCTGATGGAGTAGAAGTAGAAGGTGGACATTTCGGCGATGCCACATTTTTTGGGCCGATGGTATCGGTGGCAAGGACGAATGCACATAGGCCAATGCCACCGGTGCTAAAGCCGGTGAGGTGGCAGAGAATGACGTAGATCCAATAGTTTGGAAAAAATATTGTGAGGCAAAAGATGGCGTTTAAGGCACAAACCACCATTAGTGAATCTTTCCTTCTAAGAAAAGAGTCTGATAGGTGACCAAATATTCCGGCACCTGAAAGTACAACTTAATTCTATGATTAAACAACAACAACAATAATAATACTAGTAATAAATCATATTTTACATTGATATTAAAATTACTTTCATAATTTTGAACCTACATAATTTCTGTTTTTTGTTTGGTTCTTTTTATGAGTATTTTGAATATGCAAGTATATATATTGGAGAAGAATATATTTTGGAATTAAGTTTTTAGTTTATGAAAATACTTTTACATTAAGAAAGTGATCAGAATTATTAAAAAAAATCTAATTATATTATGGTATCTTTTATGTAAATTTAAAAACAAAATATTTTCTATTTTCATTTATTAAAATATTTTGATATTAAATATTATATATATTCTAGGATAGAAATATTTATTTTTCTAGTAATGCAAATATTTTAAGAAAAACACGAAAAGTTTATACTTTTTAATTTTAAAATTGGACTAACAATAATATCTTTTAATGTTATCAAAGCTTGGTATGTTTTACTATGAAATAGAGTTGGATAATTAGATTTAAGGGTTCACTAATCTAAATGTCAAATTATAGTAGGTGTCTTCTCATCTTATGTTACCTCACTTGATTCCTCCCCGAAGTCTCTCCGATGGTTAAGAACTCCCCACGGTGGCCCAACAAGTGGTATCAGAGCCGATAGTTAATCGGTCTAGTTTAAGGAGTATTAAATGTGAGGCATCGAAAGTCTTTCCGGTAATGGTGGTCTGGGCAGCGTGTCCCGCAGTGTGGTGCGACGATGTGATGGATAAATACTCATATGTGTGGAGGAGCTAGAGGGGAGTTGTTGTTTGATGTGGAGACTCACACTTGAGGGGAGATTGTTAATATTGTAAGTGTTAGGAGTAGTGAAATTAGTCCTACATTAAAGAAAGCAACGAAGAGTGAGCAGTTTAAAAGATTAGAGACCCAATAACTTACTACCTTAAGGTTTTGAGTTGGACGTGGTATCTTCTCATCTTATGTTATCTCACTTGATTCCTCCCCGAAGTCTCTCCGGTGGATAAAGAGCTCCCCGCGGTGGCCCAACAAGTGGTATCAGAGCCAATGGTTAATCGGTCTGGTTTAAGGAGTATTCAAGGTGAAGCGTCGAAAGTCTTCCCGGTCCGAACGGTGTGTCCCGCGATGAACAACCCCAATTTGTCCCACATGCATCGCGCCCCCTAGCGCGGCATTTCTCACCACTGTGGGGAACAACTCCGCCGTGTAAATAAACAATAAGTTGTAAGTTACCGCCTTTCCAAATATCCACAAAATACCACACACCATTCTAACTAACTTACACTCTCCAACAATTATTTTTTTTAAAAGTAATTAAATTAAAATTTATGATACTTTAAATTTAAAAGCTATTAATATTTTTAAATAATTTTTATTATAATGAGATATTTGAAAAAAAGAAAAAAGAATTATTATTATTATTAGTATTATCATTATTATTATTATTAGTAACTAACCAACCATACATCGAACAAAGAATAAGGACTGGATGAGTCCAACTTTAAATTTGTCACCACAAACAAGTTTCCACTCCGATACGATGGCGCTGCCGCATCCACCAATCTACTCCCACTCCTCCAGCGGGATCCAGCAAGTGCTTCCAACCGCTTCACAAGCGGCGGCGGTGCATCGTCACTCCGACTCGTGGTCTGCGAAGATCATGACCATGGTGTGGTAGGCTTTCAGCGCCCACACGAGGCTTGTAAAGATAAAGTATCTCAACTGTCATTTTCCAAACTCTCCACAATACTTTCAGAGCATCCCATCGATGCAGAGCTTCTCCATCTCCGCCTTCCTCGTTGCCGTTGTCACCAACAGCATACGGAACTCGTCATAGTTCAAAGACAGCGTCATTGTCATTTCAAAATCCTCTTAGCATAGATGTATGAAACTTGTGTTAATTAGCTAGTGTGTGGGTGAGAAAAGAAGAGGCAAAGAGATTGGGTTATTTATTGTTTCAGAGGGCGCCATTTAAAAGAAATTTCTGAATGTCTTTGGCGGAAGTGCTTCACGTGGAAGGTTTTTCATTGTAAAACTAAAAAGCGTTAGTTTGGTTTATTTTTTAATTTGGTTTAGTTTTATTTTAATTGTATTTTATGTATTGAATTGGATAACAAACTTTAAGGTTCTATGGACCAAATAGTTTAAAATGCTCATAAAAGAGGTCGCGGGTTCGAGTTTTTCTATCTTTGGTAAAAAAAAATTTAAAAAGTGAATGAGTTATAGTTCGAATGGCATAATCTTTTCATACTCATTTAGAGGTTGTGGGTTTGAGTTTTCCTATTTCTGCTTTTTTTAATTATATATAATTTAAAATTTAAAAAATAAAATTAATTAAATTTTGATATTTGTTATTGTTAATTTGTTAAAACTAGTTTAGGAAAAACACGATAAGTTTATACTTTGTAATTTTTAAATCAGACTACCAATAATATCTTTTAATGTTATCAGGACTTGGTATGTTTAACTATGAAATATAGTTGGATAATTAGATTTAAGGGTTCACAAATCTAAATGTTAAATTTATAGTTGGTGTCTTCTCATCTTATGTTATCTCACTTGATTACTCTCCGAAATTTTTTAAAATCTTTCTGGTAGTTAAAAGCTCCCCACGGTGGTCTAACAAGTGGTATCAGAGCCGATGGTTAATCGGTCTAGTTTAAGGGATAGTATCAGCCACATATTTACATACTTAATATTGATAATACATTGTAGTATTACAATTAATGTATAACCCCTTTCACATATAACAACCAGAGTTTTTGAAAATTGAATAATGAGTAATTTACGATTTATTATATTTGTTAAGTATTTTATTTAAAGAAACTTATTCTTTTAAAAGTATTTAAATTAAATTTTATGATACTTTAAATCTAAAATCTCTTAATATTTTTAAATTATTTTTATTATAATGAGATATTTTGAAAAAAAAGAAAAAATTTATTATTATTAGTATTATCATTATTATTATTATTATTAGTAATTAACTAACCATATATCTGACAAAGAATAAGGACTGGACGAGTCAAACTTTAAATTTGTCGTCACAAACAAGTTCTCACTCCGACACGGTGGCACTGCCGCGTCCACCAACCTACTCCCACTCCTCCGGCCGGATCTCGCATGTGCTCCCAATCGCTCCGCAGGCGGTGGTGGTGCATCGCCACTCCGCTCACGGTCTGCGAAGATCATGACCAAGGTGTGGCAGGCCTCCAGTGCCCACACGAGATTTGTGAGGATGAAGTGTCTCAACTGCCATTTTCCAAACTCTCCGCAATATTTTCAAAGCATCTCATCGATGCAAAATTTCTCCATCTCCACCTTTCTCGCTGCCGTCGTTACCAGCAGCGTACAGAACTCGTCGTAGTTCGAAGATAGCATCGTTGCCATTTCAAAGCTCTCTTAGCACAGATGTATGCAACTTGTGTTAATTAGCTAGTGTGTGGATGAGAAAAGGAGAGGCAAAGAGATTAGAGAGTGATTGGGTTATTTATAGTTTTAGAGGGCGCCATTTAAAATAAGTTTCTGAGTATCTTTGGCGGAAGTGCTTCACGTGGCAGGTTTTTCATTGTAAAACTAAAAAGTGTTAGTTTGGCTTATTTTTTAATTTGGTTTAGGTTTATTTTAATTTTGTTTTATGTATCGAATTGGATAACAAACTTTAAGGTTCTATGGTCTAAATAATTTAAAAAGCTCATCTATGAGGTCGCAGGTTCGAGTTTCCCTATCTTTGGAAAAAAATTTAAAAAGCGATTGAGGAATAGTTCAAATGGCATAATCTTTTCATACTCATTTAGAGATTGTGGGTTTAAGTCCTCCTATCTCTGCTTTTTTGTTAAAATTATTTATAATTTAAAATTTAAAAAATAAAATTAATTAAATTTTGATATTTGCTATTGTTAATTTGTCAAAACTAGTTTAAGGAAAACACGATAAGTTTATACTTTTTAATTTTAAAATTGGATACCAATAATATTTTTTAATGTTATTAGGACTTGGTATAATTATTTTTTTAAAATAATTAAATTAAATTTTATGATACTTTAAATTTAAAAATTATTAATATTTTTAAATAATTTTTATTATAATGAGAAATTTTGAAAAAAAGAAAAAAGAATGATTATTAGTAGTAGTATTATCTTTATTATTATTATTAGTTACTAACCAACTATACATCCGATAAAGAATAAGGACTGGACGAGTCCAACTTTAAATTTGTCGCCACAAACAAGTTCCCACTCCGACACTGTCGCGATGCCACATCCACCAACCTACTTCCACTCCTCCAGCCGGATCCCATAGGTGCTTCCAACCGCTCCACAGGCGGCAGCATTGCATCGCCACTCCGGCTCGCGGTCTGCGAAGATCATGACCATGGTGTGGCAAGACCCTAGCGCCCATGCGAGGCTTGAAAAGATGAAGTGTCTCAACTGTCATTTTTTAAACTCTCTGCAGTACTTTCAGAGCATCTCAATGATGCAGAGCTTCTCCATCTACGTCTTTCTCGTTGCGGTTGTCACCAACAGCGTACGAAACTCGTAGTAGTTCGAAGACAGCGTCGTTGCCATTTTAAAACCCTCTTAGCATAGATGTATGAAACTTGTGTTAATTAGCTAGTGTGTGGGTGAGAAAAGAAGAGGCAAAGAGATTAGAGAGTGATTGGGTTATTTATTGTTTCAGAGGGTGCCATTTAAAAGAAGTTTCTGAATGTCTTTGGCGGAAGTGCTTCATGTGACATGTTTTTCATTGTAAAACTAAAAAGTGTTTGTTGGTTTATTTTTTAATTTGGTTTAGTTTATTTTAATTATATTTTATGTATTGAATTGGATAACAAACTTTAAAGTTCTATGGTCCAAATAGTTTAAAATGCTAAAAAAAGAGGTCCAGGGTTCGAGTTTTCCTATTTTTGGTAAAAAAAATTAAAAAGCGAATGAGCTATAGTTCGAATGGCATAATCTTTTCATACTTATTTAGAGGTTGTGGGTTTGAGTTTCTCTATCTCTACTTTTTTTTAAATTATATATAATTTAAAATTTAAAAAATAAAATTAATTAAATTTTTATATTTGTTATCTTTAATTTGTCAAAACTAGTTTAGAAAAAACACGATAAGTTTATACTTTTTAATTTTTAAATTAGACTACCAATAATATTTTTTAATATTATCAGGACTTAGTATATTTTACTATGAAATAGAGTTGGATAATTATATTTAAGGGTTCACAAATCTAAATGTTAAATTTATAGTTGGTGTCATCTCATCTTATGTTATCTCACTTGATTCCTCCCCGAAGTCTTTTCGGTAGTTAAAAGCTCCCCAAGGTGGTCCAATAAGTGGTATCAGAGCCGATGGTTAACCGACCTAGTTTAAGGAGTAGTATCAGCCACATATTTACATACTTAATATTGATAATACATTGTAGTATTACAATTAATGTATAACCCCTTCCACATATAACAACCAGAGTTTTTGAAAATTGAATAATGAATAATTTACGATGTATTATTTTTGTTAAGTATTTTATTTAAAGAAAATTATTTTTTTAAAAGTAATTAAATTAAATTTTATGATACTTTAAATCTAAAATCTCTTAATATTTTTAAATTGTTTTTATTATAATGAGATATTTTGAAAAAAAAGAAAAAAGAAATATTATTATTATTATTATTATTATTATTATTATTATTATTATTATTATTATTATTATTAGTAACTAACTAACCATATATCCGACAAAGAATAAGGACTGGACGAGTCAAACTTTAAATTTGTCGTCACAAACAAGTTCCCACTCCGATACGGTGGCACTGCCGCATCCACTAACCTACTCCCACTCCTCCGGCCGGATCCCACATGTGCTCCCAACCGCTCTGCAGGCGGCGACGGTGCATCGCCACTCTGGCTCGCGGTCTGCGAAGATCATGACCAAGGTGTGGCAGGCCTCCAGCGCCCACACGAGATTTGTGAGGATGAAGTGTCTCAACTGTCATTTTCTAAACTTTCCGTAGTATTTTCAAAGCATCTCATTGATGCAAAGCTTCTCCATCTCCACCTTTCTCGCTGCCGTCGTTACCAGCAGCGTACAGAGCTCGTCGTAGTTCGAAGATAGCGTCGTTGCCATTTCAAAACCCTCTTAGCACAGATGTATGAAACTTGTGTTAATTAGCTAGTGTGTGGGTGAGAAAAGGAGAGATAAAGAGATTAGAGAGTGATTGGGTTATTTATAGCTTCGGAGGGTGCCATTTAAAAGAAGTTTCTGAATATCTTTGGTCGAAGTGCTTCACGTGGCAGGTTTTTCATTGTAATACTAAAAAGTGTTAGTTTGGCTTATTTTTTAATTTGGTTTAGGTTTATTTTAATTTTGTTTTATATATCGAATTTGATAACAAACTTTAAGGTTCTATGGTCTAAATAATTTAAAAAGCTTATCTAAGAGGTCGCGGGTTCGAGTTTTCTTATCTTTGGAAAAAAATTAAAAGTAAATGAGCTATAGTTCAAATGGAATAATCTTTTCATACTCATTCAGAGGTTGTGGGTTTGAGTCTCCCTATCTCTGCTTTTTTTAATTATTTTTAATTTAAAATTTAAAAAATAAAATTAATTATATTTTGATATTTGCTATTGTTAATTTGTCAAAATTAGTTTAAGGAAAACACGATAAGTTTATACTTTTTAATTTTAAAATTGGACTACCAATAATATTTTTTATTGTTATCAGGACTTGGCATGTTTTACTATCAAATAGAGTTGGGTAATTAGATTTAAGGGTTGACAAATCTAAATGTCAAATTGATAGTTGGTGTCTTCTCATCTTATGTTATCTCACTTGATTCTCCTCCTCTCCGGAAGTCTTTTCGGTAGTTAAGAGCTCCCCATGGTGGCCCAACAAGTGGTATCAGAGCCGATGGTTAATCAGTCTAGTTTAAGGAGTAGTATTAACCACATATTTACATACTTAATATTGATAATACATTGTAGTATTATAATTAATGCATAACCCCTGTCACATATAACAACCTGAGTTTTTAAAAATTAAATAATGAGTAATTTACGATTTATTATTTTTGTTAAGAATTTTATTTAAAGAAATATTTTTTAAAAGTAATTAAAATAAATTTTATGATACTTTAAATTTAAAATCTATAAATATTTTTAAATAATTTTTATTATAATGAGATATTTAAAAAAAAGAATTATTATTATTATTAATTTCATCATCATCATCATCATCATCATCATCATTAGTAACTAACTAACCATACATTCGACAAAGAATAAAGACTGGACAAGTCAAACTTTAAATTTGTCGCCGCAAACAAGTTTCCACTCCGATATAGTGGTGCTACCGCGTCCACCAACCTACTTCCACTCCTCCGGCCGAATCGTGCAGGTGCTCCCAACCACTCCAAAGGCGGCGGCGGTGCATCAGGCTCGCGGTCTGCGTAGATCATGACCATGGTGTGGCAGGCCTCCAGCGCCCACATGAGGCTTATGAAGATGAAGTGTCTCAACTGTCATTTTTCAAACTATCATGCTTGCATATCCACCATTTGAGTCTCCAACAATTATTCCAATAATAACATATCCGATTTGACCTATGAACGAATACGTAAGCATACGTTTCATGCTTGTTTGGGTAATAGTAATGAGATTCCCCAATATCATGCTATGAATAGCTAGGATTTCCAGAAGAAGATGCCATTCGTTTGATGAGAAATAAAAAGGAATATCGAAAATTCGGGTGGCTGAAGCTGAAGCAGCTACTTTCGGAGTAACAGAAAGAAAAACAACGACTGGAGTGGGAGAGTCAGAGTCGAAAAGAGGATTCCTCACTTCTTTCTCTCATTCAAAACCGTGCATGAGACTTTCAGTACTTTCAGAACATCTCATCGATGCAGAGCTTCTCCATCTCCGCCTTCCTCACTACCGTCGTCACCAGCAACGTACGAAGCTCGTCGTAGTTGGAAGACGGCGTCGTTACCATTTCAAACCCTCTTAGCACAGATGTATGAAATTTGTGTTAATTAGCCAGTGTGTGGGTAAGAAAAGGAGAGACAGAGAGATTAGAGAGTGATTGGGTTATTTATAATTTCAGAGGACGCCATTTAAAAGAAGTTTCTGAATGTCTCTGAAGGAAGTGCTTCACGTGGAGGTTTTTAATTGTAAAACTAAAAAGTGTTGATTTGGTATATTTTTAATTTGACTTAGTTTTATTTTTAATTGTATTTTATGTATTGAATTGGATAACAAACTTTAAGGTTTTATGGTCCAAATACATGCATATACTCAAATTTTAAATAAAATACTCTGCATAGTCAATAATAATTTAGAAATGAGACAAAATATTTTATTCCATACAAAACAATTAAGAAATATATTTTATTCTATGCAAAACAATTTAAAAAAAATAGCTTAAAAATGTTAGGAGTACTATAAAAATTTATAATGTTCTAATGACTTTGGTAAATACATGCATGTACTCAAATTTTAAATAAAATACTCTACATAGTTAATAATAATTTAGAAATAAAAGAAAATATTTATTCCATACAAAACAATTAAAAAATATATTTTATTCTATGTAAAACAATTTAAAAAAATGGCTTAAAAAATGTTAGGAGTACTATAAAAATTTGTAATGTTCTAATGACTTAGGTAAATACATGCATGTACTCAAATTTTAAATAAAATACTCTACATAGTCAATAATAATTTAGAAATGAAAGAAAATATTTTATTCCATACAAAATAATTAAAAAATATATTTTATTCTATGCAAAATAATTTAAAAAAATGGCTTAAAAAATGTTAGGAGTACTATAAAAATTTGTAATATTCTAATGAATTAGGTAAATACATGTATGTACTCAAATTTTAAATAAAATACTCTACGTAGTCAACAATAATTCGGAAATGAAAGAAAATATTTTATTCCATACAAAACAATTAAAAAATATATTTTATTCTATGCAAAACAATTTTTAAAAAATGAATTAAAAATGTTAGGAGTACTATAAAAATTTGTAATCTTCTAATGACTTAGGTAAATATATGCATGTATTCAAATTTTAAATAAAATACTCTACATAGTCAATAATAATTTAGAAATGAAAGAAAA
>NC_029781.3:27455171-27459859 GCF_000817695.3 Arachis duranensis
CACATATAACAACCAGAGTTTTTGAAAATTGAATAATGAGTAATTTACGATTTATTATATTTGTTAAGTATTTTATTTAAAGAAACTTATTCTTTTAAAAGTATTTAAATTAAATTTTATGATACTTTAAATCTAAAATCTCTTAATATTTTTAAATTATTTTTATTATAATGAGATATTTTGAAAAAAAAGAAAAAATTTATTATTATTAGTATTATCATTATTATTATTATTATTAGTAATTAACTAACCATATATCTGACAAAGAATAAGGACTGGACGAGTCAAACTTTAAATTTGTCGTCACAAACAAGTTCCCACTCCGACACGGTGGCACTGCCGCGTCCACCAACCTACTCCTACTCCTCCGGCCGGATACTGCATGTGCTCCCCACCGCTCCGCAGGCGGCGGTGGTGCATCACCACTCCGGCTCGCAGTCTGCGAAGATCATGACCAAGGTGTGGCAGGCCTCCAGCACCCACACGAGATTTGTGAGGATGAAGTGTCTCAACTGTCATTTTCCAAACTCTCCGCAGTATTTTCAAAGCATCTCATCGATGCAAAGCTTCTCCATCTCCACCTTTCTCTCTGCCGTCGTTACCAGCAGCGTACAGAACTCGTCGTAGTTCGAATATAGCATCGTTGCCATTTCAAAGCTCTCTTAGCACAGATGTATGCAACTTGTGTTAATTAGCTAGTGTGTGGATGAGAAAAGGAGAGGCAAAGAAATTAGAGAGTGATTGGGTTATTTATAGTTTTAGAGGGCGCCATTTAAAAGAAGTTTCTGAGTATCTTTGGAGTGCTTCACGTGGCAGGTTTTTCATTGTAAAACTAAAAAGTGTTAGTTTGGCTTATTTTTTAATTTGGTTTAGGTTTATTTCAATTTTGTTTTATGTATCGAATTGGATAATAAACTTTAAGGTTCTATGGTCTAAATAATTTAAAAAGCTCATCTATGAGGTCGCAGGTTCGAGTTTCCCTATCTTTGGAAAAAAATTTAAAAAGCGATTGAGGAATAGTTCAAATGGCATAATCTTTTCATACTCATTTAGAGATTGTGGGTTTAAGTCCTCCTATCTCTGCTTTTTTGTTAAAATTATTTATAATTTAAAATTTAAAAAATAAAATTAATTAAATTTTGATATTTGCTATTGTTAATTTGTCAAAACTAGTTTAAGGAAAACACGATAAGTTTATACTTTTTAATTTTAAAATTGGATACCAATAAATTAAAAAATATATTTTATTCTATGCAAAATAATTTTAAAAAATGGGTTAAAAAATGTTAGGAGTATTATAAAAATTTGTAATGTTCTAATGACTTAGGTAAATACATGCATGTACTCAAATTTTAAATAAAATACTCTACATAGTCAACAATAATTTAGAAATGAAAGAAAATATTTTTATTCATACAAAACAACAAAAAATATATTTTATTCTATGTAAAACAATATAAAAGAAAAATGGCATAAAAAATGTTAAGAGTACTATAAAGATTTGTAATGTTCTAATGACTTAGGTAAATACATGCATGTACTCAAATTTTAAATAAAATACTCTACATAGTCAACAATAATTTAGAAATGAAAGAAAATATTTTATTCCATACAAAATAATTAAAAAATATATTTTATTCTATGCAAAATAATTTAAAAAAATGGCTTAAAAAATGTTAGGAGTACTATAAAAATTTGTAATATTCTAATGAATTAGGTAAATACATGTATGTACTCAAATTTTAAATAAAATACTCTACATAGTCAACAATAATTTAGAAATGAAAGAAAATATTTTATTCCATACAAAATAATTAAAAAATATATTTTATTCTATGCAAAACAATTTTTAAAAAATGAATTAAGAATGTTAGGAGTACTATAAAAATTTGTAATCTTCTAATGACTTAGGTAAATATATGCATGTATTCAAATTTTAAATAAAATATTCTACATAGTCAATAATAATTTAGAAATGAAAAAAATATTTTATTCCATACGAAACAATTAAAAAATATATTTTATTCTATGCAAAATAATTTTAAAAAATGGGTTAAAAAATGTTAGGAGTATTATAAAAATTTGTAATGTTCTAATGACTTAGGTAAATACATGCATGTACTCAAATTTTAAATAAAATACTCTACATAGTCAACAATAATTTAGAAATGAAAGAAAATATTTTTATTCATACAAAACAACAAAAAATATATTTTATTCTATGTAAAACAATATAAAAGAAAAATGGCATAAAAAATGTTAAGAGTACTATAAAGATTTGTAATGTTCTAATGACTTAGGTAAATACATGCATGTACTCAAATTTTAAATAAAATACTCTACATAGTCAACAATAATTTAGAAATGAAAGAAAATATTTTATTCCATACAAAATAATTAAAAAATATATTTTATTCTATGCAAAATAATTTAAAAAAATGGCTTAAAAAATGTTAGGAGTACTATAAAAATTTGTAATATTCTAATGAATTAGGTAAATACATGTATGTACTCAAATTTTAAATAAAATACTCTACATAGTCAACAATAATTTAGAAATGAAAGAAAATATTTTATTCCATATAAAACAATTAAAAAATATATTTTATTCTATCCAAAACAATTTTTAAAAAATGAATTAATAATGTTAGGAGTACTATAAAAATTTGTAATCTTCTAATGACTTAGGTAAATATATGCATGTATTCAAATTTTAAATAAAATATTCTACATAGTCAATAATAATTTAGAAATGAAAAAAATATTTTATTCCATACGAAACAATTAAAAAATATATTTTATTCTATGCAAAATAATTTTAAAAAATGGGTTAAAAAATGTTAGGAGTATTATAAAAATTTGTAATGTTCTAATGACTTAGGTAAATACATGTATGAACTCAAATTTTAAATAAAATACTCTACATAGTCAATAATAATTTAGAAATGATAGAAAATATTTTATTCCATACAAAACAATTAAAAAATATATTTTATTCAATGGAAAATAATTAAAAAAATAGTTAAAAAAATGTTAGAAGTACTATAAAAATTTGTAATATTCTAATGACTTAGGTGAATACATGCATGTTTTCAAATTTTAAATAAAATACTTTACATAGTCAATAATAATTTATAAATGAAAGAAAAAATTATTTCATACAAAATAATAAAAAATATATTTTATTCTATGCAAAACAATATAAAAGAAAAATGAGTTAAAAAATGTTAGGAGTATTATAAAAATTTGTAATGTTCTAATCACTTAGGTAAATACATGCATGTACTTAAATTTTGAATAAAATACTCTACACAGTCAATAATAATTTAGAAATGAAAGAAAATATTTTATTCCATACAAAAAAAATTAAAAAATATTTTTTATTCTATGCAAAACAATTTAAAAAAAAAGGCTTAAAAAATGTTAGGAGTATTATAAAAATTTGTAATGTTCTAATGACTTAGGTAAATACATGCATGTACTCAAATTTTAAATAAAATACTCTATATAGTCAACAATAATTTAGAAATGAAAGAAAATATTTTTATTCATACAAAACAACTAAAAAATATATTTTATTCTATGTAAAACAATATAAAAGAAAAATGGCATAAAAAATGTTAAGAGTACTATAAAGATTTGTAATGTTCTAATGACTTAGGTAAATACATGCATGTACTCAAATTTTAAATAAAATACTCTACATAGTCAATAATAATTTAGAAATAAAAGAAAATATTTTATTTTATGCATGTATTTACCTAAGTCATTAGAACATTAAAATTTTTTGTAGTACTCCTAACATTTTTTAAGCAATTTTTTTAAAATTATTTTGTATAGAATAAAATATATTTTGTAGTATAATTTAAATAAATTTATTTAAAAAATTTATTAAAAAATATTCATGAGCTATTAAAAATGGACAAAAGAGTATTGTATGAAATTTGAATTGTATGGAATTTGAATTGATAGCTCATTAATATTTTAAAGAAGTCTCGTAAATTAATATTTTGTTAGCTTTTTTTAATGTATGAAATAATATATATATATATTTTTTAACAGCATAATTCGAATCTGTCAAATTCGAATTACTTGAAACGCATGCGTGGGTGTAGTTCGAATCACCCTGATTCGAATTACTGTGTGTGTAATTCGAATCAGATTGATTTGAATTAGTGTGTGTGCATGTGTGTATAATTCGAATCAAGGTGATTCGAATTATATGTAAATGGAGTTCGAATTGAGCTGATTCGAACTACATATAAACGTGCATTGGTTGATTCATGAACCAGATTTTAGTTTGGCGAATTTGTGTAAAATTTTCCTCACTATGGCTTAATTAAGTGATTTGCCCAATAAAATATGAACAATACTAAATCAGAATTTATTATTTTAACTATCGGTTTTGGTCATTAATTTAATTCTTTTAGTTTAATAATTTAATAAGAGGGATGCTCTCACAAAGTTAGAAAAAATGTCTTTTTATAAAGACGCCTACGTGTCGTCATATAATTGGACGTTTTTAGTGAACCGATTTTTTATAAATTTTTTAATTAACCAAAATAAAACCAATTTCAATATTTTAAAATCCGGTCAGACCGACCGGTTTAACCGGTTCAATCAAAAACCGACTTAAAAAATGGTCGGATCCACTTTCCAAACCCACCCTTTCCCCCTTTCACCCACCC
>NC_029781.3:27459896-27468720 GCF_000817695.3 Arachis duranensis
CCCACCCATTTCCCCCCAGCACCCACCCCACCCCCAATACGTGAATCATATATCACTATCACCTGAAGTTTGAACCCATAGCACCTTCCCAACTCACCCTACCAAAACCCTAAGTTCTCCCTGCAACGGGTCTGCCGCGGTGCCGCCGCTGTCCGTGCTGTTGGCGCCTCTGCTTCCTCTATCGTAGTTCAGCATCCTCCTTCCCCCTATCGCCGTCCTCTCTGGATTCTCTCGAACTTGGAGCAGCTCGCCGCTGTGTCACCACTCGCTGTCGTCTCGCCGGGCGCCGTCCATGTCGCCGTCGAAGGTTAGTGGCACTGTCTTCACTTCTTCGGTTCTTCTCTTCCTTTTATGTCCTGTTGTTGATTTTTGAATGTGAAACTGTGACTGGGTTAATAGAAAATCAAATAATTGATTTTGTGCTGTTGCTCTTTTTTTAATTCCTGAAACTTTTGTTGAAATTTTCTTGCTGCTGCTAAAAATAGAAATCAAATCATTACTGAAATTTCTGTTTAGCTTTATTGATTTAAGGTTTAGTGTGATTAGGGATTACTTGTTACTGATTTGTGACGATTGTTGCTGAATGCTAAAAATGGAAATCAAATCAAGTGTTGTTTTCCTGAATCTCTTGGTCTCAGTTTGTATGTCCATGAAGGGCTTCTTCTCTATGTTTTCCTTTTCGCATTCCAACATCCTTTGCCTCCTCACCGTCGCTATCGCTGCCACCTTGTCCTTTGGTTCTTGGTGTTTCGCCTCTTCCTGCACGAAACCTCTGTATAAGTTAGGAATGTTCTGCAGTGTGGACTCCAAATTTTAACTTTGTAGGGAGTACAAGGCTGTCCAAAAGATTTTACTCAGGGACCACTTATTCAAAACGCAGTTGAAGCATAAAAAAGTAAATAACTAAACAAAGCATGAAGCAAAGATCATAATAAACCACACTCAAAAGCCTTCAAATATAGGAAAAAAAAAACAACATAGGAAAAAGAAAATCTATGAATAAACTATAACAACCAAGTCTTGTCCAGTAGATGTCTAGATGAGTCAGTTATGGCCTGATTTGATAAAACTTTAACTTTTCAAGATTTGTATTAGCTATGTTTGGTAAATTAAAATAAAAGTAACTTTTAATATGCATAAGCTACAAAAAAATACATTTGATAAAATTACTTTACCATTAGTGAGTACTAATACTCGCAATGCAACGGTAATTATAATCACTATATCACAAATTTTCACCACTAGTTTCTATCAAGAAAAAAAAAAGGGACAAAACACTTAAAAATGGATTAATGAAAATATACATGTGTAACTCAAACCTATTGAGTTATGTTAAGACGACATAACCTTTTTAAACTCATCTTTAACTCCTTATTCATTCACTAAAGGATGGATGAAGAGTGAACCCACCATCAAAGCAAGTTCCACACTCTATCTTATGATGATGTAGTGATGAGTCAAAGTATGAGTTTTTAAAAATTGTCACCCCAACATTTATCGTAAATAAAATACTACTTAACCTTGAGGATTACGATTTCTATCTTCAATTTTTTCCAGCACAAAGATATTACCCTTGTTGTCCCTTCCAATCCTCATGGTGTCATCAACATATCTATGAGAAAGATTGAAATAAGAAACAACAAGAATTTTCATCAATGATAGAATAAAAGACAGAGAAAAACAGCAAGTTTCACAGCCCTTTAGTTTGTCCATGATATGATCTTAGGATACGTGATTTCCAACCATCCCTCTGGATTGAAGATGCCCAATAGAAGATTATAGTTTTTTCGGAATACATGCATCAACTGTGAATGCAAGGAAGAAAGTAATTTGAACTTGGAAAAATCAGACAAATATTCAAATACGATTAATTAGGCTAGAGAAAAAATGCAGTATCTAATAGCATAAAATTAATCTAAAATTGCTAAAAGTCAGCATAACAAACACAAATTTCCATCGACCCAAACCGAGAATGAGTTATCACCCCATCCATGGCAAAGAACACCACAAATAAAATTCAATTCGAAATTTGATATTTATAAAATAAACAAAAACTCTCTAATATTATCCTAATTGAATAATACAAACCGATTCAAAATCTTTATTGAAAAATAATATTTAAAACAAATACAAATTAAATTTGAGGTAGAATATGTAAAACCTAGATAAATGATATATATTTAATTGCATAAAAATGTGTATCGTGTCAAGATTTATCATACTGGCTTGAGTCTATTCGATATTATGTGTGAAAAAGCTTAGATAGTAGGAACGATGAGAAAAAATATTTAGAATAGAAACCCAGACACTTATTTTAAAGGTTTTAGTTCAAGATAGGGCCAATGGATGAAAAATCACAAACTGGTCCATGTTAGGCCCAAGCCCAAGGTTTATAATCCTTTCACCCTTTACATTTCAACACTCTCTCCCTCATTAACACAAACAAATTTGGCACAAAAAGAGAAGAGAGGAAGAAAGTGGTGCCCTAAAGTCACTATTCACACCCACACAAAAATCCACATAACTTTCAATCCATAACTCCAATCGAAGACCTGTTTGCCATCTCGTCGTGTTCTTTGATTCTATACTACTTTTGCGATAAGTACTCCCAATAACCTTGAGCCACTTTTGAGTTTCCCTTCTATTTCACGTTTTGGGTATGTGAATATTGAAGTATTGTGATTTTGATGCTTTAGGAGAAGTTCAAGTACAATATCTAGCAAAGTTTTGATCTAAGATTGAGTGGTACAAGGTAAGAAAGCTCAATCCTTTTACTATCCCTAATTTTGAGTGAAACCCTAGTATGATTGTTGTATAATTGGTGTAGTTAGATTATATGGAGTAGCTTAGCTTGTCAGTTGTTTTGGTGCGTGGTTGGGTGCTCGGAGTAATCATGGAGCTTTCATTAGAGCTTAATTTGGCCAGAAAGAAAAGGACTCAAAGGTTGAAAATCGCCATCATTAAGGTATGGGTTTTAGTTTCGAGTAGGCATTATGCAAAGTTATGTAAAAAACTAGGTTAATTGCCTTAGGATAGGATTGAATGAAAATAGTTGGTTGAAGATTGAATAATTGTTATGATATAGTGTGAAATTGAGAAATGAATATGCTTGAGCTATTTATGTATTGTGCTTGGATAAATGTTGTGATGGATTGCCTTTGAGAGACCTTGATATGAAAATTTGGGCCAGAGGTCATGATAGGGTAAGGTATCCCCTATTTGATAAGTAATAATAAGTGTGTAAGTGCCATGTGACAAATTGTGGTTGAAATAATGAGTTTGGATTAATGATTGATGAGTTGTGATTGTTGTTGTGAATGTATATTTTGATAGTTTATGTTATACAAGTCGAAAGTGGGTTGATTAGGTTTGAATGAGTAGGAGGTGATTGAGTATTGAGAAATATGTGTTGTGGGTGTCTAGAAGTGGTATGTAATGATTTGAAATGAGGTAAATTGGAGATTTGAAAAATGACAATATGCATATTTTTGGTAAAAATGGGTTTTTGACCAATTTTGATGGGCTATAACTCAGTGCTCGGAGTTCAGAATTTGATAAAGTTTGTCTTACATTAAAGGTAATGATGAGAGCTTGAAAACAGTTTAAGAATGAACGAAAATGGATAATTGTCGCAAAAGTTATAGGCATTTGAAATCTGATCTAAAAATATGATATTGCAGACTTTGCAGAAAAAATACCGGAATTTTAGCCTGTGTGCGCACACACAAGGCGCACAAGTCAGAACGGGTGCAAAGACTCGTGCGTACGCGCACCAAGGAGATTTTACAAGTCGTGCATACGTATGAGGCGATGCGTACGAACGAGATAGGAATGACATTCTGATTGGTGCGTACACACAAGGTGATGTATATGTACAGGTCCTATTTTATAGAAGAAACTCTATTTTTGACCGTTTGGCTTTTCTGGCAAGCTTGTAGACCCTCTGTAAACCCTATTTGAGGTATGATTACTTATTTTTAAGCTCTAGATAAAGTGAGGCTAAGTCTAATAAATTTAAGTTTGAGTATTGAACAAAAAAGAGTTGTGATTAATGAATCTAAAGGTTATGAAATTGATTAAAGACCTTAACTGATTATTATTTGAATGACTGAAATGGCAAGGTCCGAGTGTTATCCCACTTGCGTGTTGATTTGATAAACTATTTTGACACACTCCGTGGATGCGATGTGATGTGGGGACGTCGATGCGTATCGCCCACATTCTCTCGGATGAAAGGTGAGACGACACTCTCCATTGAGATAATGGTACCATGATTTATTAATTTTTTTTCTCCTAAGAATGCAAACCGAGAGACTAATCTGTGAGATGCCAAGCGGATTTTATGTCGGGTTTGTCATAATAACCCACACGTGAGCTCATGGCCATGGGACATATATGCACCATGTGTATCTATCTATGATTATTTGGGTGTGCATATTGTACTTGGATTGCCTATGTGAATAATTTATCTTAAGTGCTAATTGTCATATTTGTTGTAATTGCTCTTGTTTGTGTTTGAACCTTATTACTTGTGCTTGCTACTATTTAACTGAGTATTGAATCAAATGATTTGAGATGCTGAGATATGTTGTGAAGGAATGAGGTTTTGGGACATTGAAATAACTGAGAACTTAGCATATTTACCCCCATTTGGATTTAGCAAAATCCTAGGCTTGAATCTTGTATGTTTGGAGCCTAGGATTTCCTAGTGGGTTTGCGTAGTTTTACATCGTCTCTATTTGGAACTATTAGCCTACTGGAAACCTTCGGGTTCTCACCCGTTGTGGATTTTGTTGTTTTCAGATGCAGGACATGACACACTCTATTGAGCGTGTTGGAATCTCTTTGGAAAGCGAATACTCTTTTGCATTTTATATCTAGTATAGTTATGCTCTACTTTTTTATATGTATTTGTATCTCCTTCTTAGAGGTTGATTTTGGAGAAGCAGGATTGTATTTTGGTTATACTTTTGTTTTGTAATACTTTCTAGCCGACCTTTTCTTTATAATATATATATATATTATATATTAATAAAATAAATTTATTTTAGCAATTTAATTATGTGAGATATAAAAGTTATGTAATAATTAGTGTGAATTGTTAATCTCTAAATATATAGACAATATAATAAAATTTCTAATGAAAAAAGTCTATTTTGATAATCTAACCATATAAGATATAAAATGTTAAGTTTAAGTTATCTATTTTCAAATATATATAAATATTTTAATTTTTTTTTTTTTTAATTCTTCTATCTATTTTTATATAAAAATACTTTAGTTTTTATAATAATTTCTAATTGAATGTAATAAGAAAATAAATACATAAAAATAAATTAGATTAAATTTTATTTTTTATGATATTAAAATCAAAATATATTAAGCAAATTATTTATTAATATGAATATATCTTATATATTATATTTATTAATTTATTTTAAATACATATATTAAAAGTATTAGAGAAACAAATTTATATTATTTATGTTATATCTTCTATAATAAAGATAAAAATTAGAATTTTATGAAAAAAATTTTTGGTATAAATGATTCTTTTTTTAAATTAATTTTAGTTTAAAATAATATTAAAATATAGAATTATTTTTTTTATTAATAATTTTAATATGATGCTTTTAATTTTTTTATTTCCAATCTCCTCTTTATAAAATTTCTGGATCCGTCACAGATGAAATTTTTAATAAAATAAATTTATTTTGATAAGAAGTTAGTTTATTTTGATAAGAGATATAAGAGGTTAGCCTTTCTAAAAAAAACGATGTTATGCACCAATAAATTATACAGTGTCCGTGGGCTAGAGATTAAAAACACATAATTATTCATCTAAATGTCGAAACAAATTCAACATCCATTTAAAAGTGAAAATAAGGATGCATGCATCAATCAAGTGAGCTTTTTAGTTTACAGCTTTCAATTTCGAGAGACAGAGCAAACTGAATAAGGAATTTAATATAAAATAAACAAATATGATTAAAAACTTGCACTTGGGTCTTTCATGCACATAAGAATATAATGGTTTGGAGTAAATGGTGATTTTATTTTATTCGTAATTACAGGACGATTAAACAGCGATAATATATTATGAAGATTAAAGATGGATCGGTTCTGCAAAATTGAATTTATGCAGTGTTGATGAGGCAGCAGGGACAGCTGCTACAAAAAACCATATTTACTTCAATTTTCTTTCGACTTTGGTCATAGAAGACGATAGAAGGGATCAGGGACTATTCTCTTTTCACTTTTTCATTTTCTCTCAAAAAATTCTAATACGTACTAAAATTCACTAAATGATGTAATTAATTAAGGGCAATTTAGTTCCCTGATTTTTCACTTTTTTTTTTGGTGTCTAAGTTTTTCACTTTGTTAACACTAGTAATCAACGTGCTTGTTTATTTGTATTTTTAATACCTTAGAATAGAAGATATTAAAAAATAAAAATTAAATATAAAACAGAAACATGGGTATCTTTTAAATTTATGTAGGTATTATTTTTTTAATTTAAAATCAAGATTAATAAATTGTACAACTTATTATAGAAAGTTGAAAAATAGAAAATGATAATTTTAGAATTAGTAAAAATTAAAACTACTATGGTGTGTGACGTTTGACCAATTTAGTTATTATTCTCATTATTGCTGAATTATTGTTAAATTTTGTTTACCATAAGAATGTAGCATACATCTTCAACAACAGCTATGCGTTACATTATATATCTAATATATCTAATATAAACGTCTTTTTATGTAAGAATTTTTATTAATTTTAAATAAAAAGTCGTAGCAATTTTGTCTTGATTTATGCTGCAATTTTATTTATTTTAATTTAGAATAATATGAGCAAGAAATAAAAACCAAACATTGAATCATTTGATTATACACAGAAAGTATGATATTATTATGTTATAAATTATTAAAAAATTTAACTAGTTAAGCCGAAGTATATGAATGCTTCTGATCCGTCACCTTATAACTCAATCTTTTTTATACATTATGAGTTATAACTCGGCGTTAACTATCATTCATTCTTTTGCTTGTAACTGACACCTTCATTACCGACTTAATGACCATCATTTCTATCTTAATGACCAAACGGTCATAACATCAATTGTATTCATCAATTTTATGCCTATAAAAAGAACATTCTATATCTAATTTCAATAATACATTCTATATTTATAGAATTATTATAAACACAACATAACACATGATAACTTTCATTTCATGTCTTACATTCTATATTCATAGAATTATTATATACCTCTTAAACATTTACTGACTTGAGCGTCGGAGTGTCTTTTGCAGGTACCCACCCCCTTGTTCTCTCCTTGCCGACGTATAACTCATCCCGACGAGAAGCTTAAAGACATTCATCGACGGACGAGCTATACACCGGCCAAACTCAGCAAGAACAATTGGCGTACATGTGATATTTGTCATTTAGCAAAATAAAAGAAACTACCTTTTTTTCTTAGTACTACTACTATTACATCTCAAAGCTTTGAATTAATATATGTTGATATTTTGGGTCATTTTTCTAAAAAATTATTCATGAGCATAAATATTTTTTTCTATTGTCGATGATTTTACTCGATATACATAGTGACTTTTTTAAAAATCTTATACATTCAAATTGCTTCATTTTTACGTATCATAATATTCCACATCTCATAATCGATTAATGAACCAATCCGAGAATAAGCTCGGCTTTCAATCAATCCAAAACGAACTCGATTTTCAATCAATCCGAGCATAAATTCACTTATCAAATTTGCTTATTTTTTTTTCAAAGTTCTCTATTTACACAAGTAAAATTATATATTTTATTCAACATAGTTTTACATTTATATTTTGAGTAACTAATACTTACTGATTTATTAGTTATATTCAAACCTCAACATATGTTCTATACAATAATGATATATAACAACCATGTCAATTGCATTTTTATTTCATTATGTATTATATTCTATTGCTTAATAATTTTATTTATACAATTAAATGACAATAATGATGAGTTTAAATCTTAAAATTGGATACTATCAAAAAATTAATTATATATCAATTGTATATAACTGTTACACTATTCACTTTATGCTATTAAATTTTATGTTACTATTTGTTTAATGTAGAAAATTAAACAGGCAATTTATTATTATTGCACAAAGAATATCTCTCGTCATACTGTAACTACTAGAAACATTATACTAAATGTATAATTCAATAACTGTTATCTTATTGCTTTATTATCAAATTAAAGCATGTCCTACAAAACAAAATTCAGATATTCACATTTGGCATGTATGACATTCATATATGTCGTCTTCTTCTCTACAATTATCAACTTTCAAGGTATATATATTTTTTTTACTTTGAACTATTTTACTTTTACAATATATATTATTCAATATATGTTGCGACTTTATACCTATTCATTTTCTCAATTTATCTTATTCATGTCAAACCTTCACTATAAATTGTAAATATTCAATAACTAATTGCTTTGAGCGAGAAATTTATCAATAAGTTGTTGTGGGCTGGAAAAATTCCCAAGACAATGAACCATTATATCCTCGGATCATACAATCGATTCCGTCAATGGATATCCATCTCTGAAGTTTTCAGTTCACATACAATCAAATGCTAAAATTGTTCTTAAGCGGAAAAGTATCCCCCACACAACTATCTTGATTGAACGACTCTTATCACTCAATTATTTTTTGAATAAGTGCCGACATAATAACCCGACTAAACTTGGGGCTCACCATATCATTATTCACTCATCTTTTAACCGAGTTATAACTCATTTT
>NC_029781.3:27469384-27493663 GCF_000817695.3 Arachis duranensis
AACAATTTAACGTATTTGACAATAATTTTATTAATATTTTTTGTTTGATATTGTAAATTTGTCATTCTATTTTACAATCATGTTCAAATGTTCTAACTCTATTTGTTCATAAACACTGTAGCTAGCAATGAATTCAAGAGACTGAATTTTATTGAGTGTAAATTGCGGTAGGAAAATAGCAGTTTGTACTTTAGAAGAGTTTAAACGTAAAACACAATAAGATAGGACGAATTATGTGAAAATAAGTGAACTCCAATAGAAATGTAATCGTTTACATAGATATATAATTGCACACACATGATGAAAAGAACTATATTATATATTCGCAAACCAAATCTTTTTCATATATATAGTTATTATTTGTTACTATGCTTTTGTGTTTGAAAATAGAAAAATACTCTCATAAAATATATAAAAAAATAGCAGTATATGATGAAAAATATTAAATAAATACTAAGAAAAAAAGGCATGTCACCACACTTTTTTTTATTACATTTCAAAAGTTTGGCTGAAAGAGATCAATAGCCATGATTTTATGAGTTCTAAAAATATTGGCAACTATATTCTTTGCTATATGCATGATATTAAGATTGTGTCTTGATGGGTTATATTCTTTTCTATATGCAAATATTATAATTGTCACTAAAATCTTTTAGTAACAAAGTATAAGATGGCTAATGTCTAATTGCCGATAAATGTATTAGTAGCTATTATTATTGCTGCTAAGAACAAAATAAATTATTGCTAAAAATAATTTTTCTTGTACTGGTCTGTATAATAAAAAAAAAAACAAATATATTATGTAATTTCTAAAATTAAGAGTTGTCTAAATAATTTGATTAAAAAAATGCTCTATAATGTTATTTTTAAATTAGTCATTCACTAACGGTATCTGCCTATTGATTAAGAATAATATATGTAAAGAAAAAGTTGTGACTTCTAATATGACAAACACATCTCCCAATCCAACAAAAAAAAAACATATCAAACGAAATTTTTATTACCTTAAATAAAAAAATTAAAAACTTTTTCAGGTATCTCCCAAAAATTTTTATATTGTTATTTTTAAATTAGTCAATCAAAACCGATATCTAGCTATTGATCAATACCAATATATGTAAACAAAAACTATGACTTCTAATATGACAAACACATCTCTCAATCCAACAAGAGAAACATGTCAAACCAAGTTTTTTCACCTTAAATAAAAAAACTAAAGTTTTTCAGGTATGACTAAAAAAAAGTATTTCACATAAACGTTCTGTCAAAAGTCGAAACACATCATTTTCTCTCTTACAACTACAAATGCGTAAATTAGAAATTTAGAATTACTATGTAATCTTGGACTCTACCAAAATTTGATCACTGGAAAACAATATCAATAGAGATAACCATAATTTTTTCTTTTTCAAATGGATTGGATAGTCTCCAATCCTAGACATTACAAATTTACTCACACCACACTAACACACACAATACTTAAGAGTTTTATCCACTATTTGACTTAGCCAAATTTTCAACCATTATAAACTCACTCACACCACACTTTCACACATGCAGGTTTTGAATCATTACAAATTCATTCACACCACACTCGTTGATACACACAATATTCAAGGATTCTATCCACTACTTGGCCTAGCCAAGTCTGGAACTCGAGTACACTTGTTACAGGATATACATGACCACCATCAGATTAAAGTCTGGCTTGAAGATGATGTTAAAAAGTTAATCTTAGTGGACTAATAATATCAAAAACATCAAACAAGCCCAGCTTCCAACCCAGAGAATGTATCATACAGTGGTTGATTCAAAGTTTTTGGCAAATAAAATGCAAATGTGCCACCTACAATCCCACACAAAGCAAACTGTTAGGCCACCATGGGGAGCTCTTAACAACCGGAGAGATTTTGGAGTGAAATCAAGTGAGAGAATATAAAATGAGAAGGCATCACATCCAACTCAAAACCTTAAGGTAGTAAATTAATGGTTTTTCATCTTATAAACTCCTCAATCTTCCTTGCTTTCTTCAATGTGGGACTAATTTCACTTCTCCTCATGCTTCAACATTAACAATCCCCCCTCAAGTGTGAGTCTCCACATCAAGCAACAACACCTTTCTACCTCCTCCACACATATGAGTATTTGTTTATCATACCGCAGAGACGCTGCCCGAACCACTTTTGAACCAAACCGATTAATCATCAACTCTGATACCATTTGTTGGACTACCGTGGGGAGCTCTTTAACCACCAAAGAGATTTCGGAGAGGAATAAAGTGAGATAACATAAGATAAGAAGACAACACATCCAACTCAAAACCTTAAGGTAGTAAATTATTAGGTCTCTTATCTTATAAACTCCTCACTCTTCCTTGCTTTATCAATGTGGGACTAATTTCACTACTCCTCACACTTGCAACATTAGCAATCTCTCCCTCAAGTGTAAGATTCCACATCAAGAAACAACTCTCCTCTAGCTCCTCCAAACATATGAGTATTTGTCCATCACACCGCCGCACCACACAGTGGGACACGCTGTCTGGACCACCTTTGCCAGGAAGACTTTCGATGCTTCACCTTGAATGCTCCTTAAATCAGACCGATTAACCATCAGCTCTGATACTACTTGTTGGGCTACCGTGGGGAGCTCTTAACAACCAGAGAGATTTTGGAGAGAAATCAAGGAGAGAACATAAAATGAGAAGACACCACATCCAACTCAAAACCTTAAGATAGTAAATTAATCGGTCCCTCATCTTATAAACTCCTTACTCTTTCTTGCTTTCTTCAATGTAGGACTAATTTCAATACTCCTCACACTTGCAATATTAACAATCTCCTCCTCAAGTGTGAGTTTCCATATCAAATAACGAATCCCCTCTAGCTCTTCCATACATATGAGTATTTGTCCATCACACCGCCGCACCTCACTGCATGACACGCCGTTTGAACCACCTTTGTCGGAAAGACTTTCAATGCTTCACCATGAATACTCCTTCAACCAGACCGATTAACTATCAGGTCAGATACCACTTGTTGGGCCGCTTTGGGGAGCTCTTCACCACCTGGAAGACTTCGGAGAGGAATCAAGTGGTGTCTTTTCATCTTATGTTATCTCACTTGATTTCTCTCTAAAGTCTCTCCGGTGGTTAAAAGCTCCCCACGGTGACCCAACAAGTGGTATCAAAGCCGATGGTTAATTGTTCTCGTTTAAGAAGTATTCAATGTGAAGCATCGAAAGTCTTCCCAGTAAAGATAGTCTGGGCGGCGTGTTCCGCGGTGTGGTGCAGCGATGTGATGGACAAATACTCATAAGTGTGGAGGAGCTAGAGGAGAGTTGTTGCTTGATGTGGAGACTCACACTTGAGGGAGAGATTGTTAATGTTACAAGTGTTAGAAGTTGTGAAATTAGTCCCACATTGAAGAAAGAAACAAAGAGTTAGGAGTTTATAAAATGAGAGACTCAATAACTTAGTTCCTTAAGGTTTTGAGTTGGATGTGGTGTCTTCTCATCTTATGTTATCTCACTTAATTCCTCACCACTGTGGGGAACAACTCCGCCGTGTAGATAAACAATAAGTTGTAAGTTACCACCATCCCAAATATCTCCAAAATACCACACACCATTCTAATTAACTTCCACACTCCAACATTCCTCAATAAACTATCTAACAAACAAAATAAACCACTAAAGCACATTGTCCCTATTGCCAACGGCTTTCTCCCAAACTTTTTAAACCGCCGTTAACTCATACGCCGATATCTCCGCCACCATATTCAGCGCCACGTTCATGTGGAGGTTAGTATCAAGATTCACCATGTTCATGCTCAGACCATAGTACACAACATCACAAAAGAAGTTAATTACCACCATTAGAATCAAACTTATTCTAGTGACTGGAGATCGAAGCACGTCAATGATAGAACCCCCAACTGCATCTTTATTTTCCAAAGGCTTGTTCTTATAAGTCCAGGTTAGTGCTTCTGTTTTTTCTTCTGCTTCTACTTCGACTTCTTCGTCGAGTGAAAGAAGAACACCACTAGGGAGGTGTTTTTCATTAGTGGAAGCAATGGTGGACATGAAAAAGATGGCGTTTAAGGCACAAACCACCATTAGTGAATCTTTCCTTCTAAGAAAAGAGTCTGACAGGTGACCAAATATCCCGGCACCTGAAAGTACAAATTAATTCTATGATTAAACAACAACAACAATAATAATACTAGTAATAAATCATATTTTACATTGATATTAAAATTACTTTCATAATTTTAAACCTACATAATTTCTGTTTTTTGTTTGGTTCTTTTTATGAGTATTTTGAATATGCAAGTATATATATTGGAGAAGAATATATTTTGGAATTAAGTTTTTAGTTTATGAAAATACTTTTACATTAAGAAAGTGATCAGAATTATTAAAAAAAATCTAATTATATTATGGTATCTTTTATGTAAATTTAAAAACAAAATATTTTCTATTTTCATTTATTAAAATATTTTGATATTAAATATTATATATATTCTAGGATAGAAAATATTTATTTTTCTAGTAATGCAAATATTTTAAGAAAAACACGAAAAGTTTATACTTTTTAATTTTAAAATTGGACTAACAATAATATTTTTTAATGTTATCAAAGCTTGGTATGTTTTACTATGAAATAGAGTTGGATAATTAGATTTAAGGGTTCACAAATCTAAATGTCAAATTTATAGTAGGTGTCTTCTCATCTTATGTTACCTCACTTGATTCCTCCCCGAAGTCTCTCCGATGGTTAAGAACTCCCCACGGTGGCCCAACAAGTGGTATCAGAGCCGATGGTTAATCGGTCTGGTTTAAGGAGTATTAAATGTGAGGCATCAAAAGTCTTTCCGGTAATGGTGGTCTGGGCAGCGTGTCCCGCAGTGTGGTGTGACGATGTGATGGACAAATACTAATATGTGTGGAGGAGTTAGAGGGGAGTTGTTGCTTGATGTGGAGACTCACACTTGAGGAGGAGATTGTTAATATTGCAAGTGTTAGGAGTAGTGAAATTAGTCCCACATTAAAGAAAGCAACGAAGAGTGAGCAGTTTAAAAGATTAGAGATCCAATAACTTACTACCTTAAGGTTTTGAGTTGGATGTGGTATCTTCTCATCTTATGTTATCTCACTTGATTCCTCCCCGAAGTCTTTCCGGTGGATAAAGAGCTCCTCGCGGTGACCCAACAAGTGGTATCAGAGCCAATGGTTAATCGGTCTGGTTTAAGGAGTATTCAAGGTGAAGCGTCGAAAGTCTTCCCGGTCCGGACGGTGTGTCCTGCGATGAACAACCCCAATTTGTCCCACATGCATCGCGCCCCCTAGCGCGGCATTTCTCACCACTGTGGGGAACAACTCCGCCGTGTAAATAAACAATAAGTTGTAAGTTACCGCCTTTCCAAATATCCACAAAATACCACACACCATTCTAACTAACTTACACTCTCCAACAATTATTTTTTTTAAAAGTAATTAAATTAAAATTTATGATACTTTAAATTTAAAAGCTATTAATATTTTTAAATAATTTTTATTATAATAAGATATTTGAAAAAAAGAAAAAAGAATTATTATTATTATTAGTATTATCATTATTATTATTATTAGAAACTAACCAACCATACATCCAACAAAGAATAATGACTGGACGAGTCCAACTTTAAATTTGTCGCCACAAACAAGTTTCCACTCCGATACGGTGGCGCTGCCGCATCCACCAATCTACTCCCACTCCTCCAACCGGATCCAGCAAGTGCTTCCAACCGCTTCACAGGCGGCGGCGGTGCATCGTCACTCCGACTCGTGGTCTGCGAAGATCATGACCATGGTGTGGTAGGCTTTTAGCGCCCACACGAGGCTTGTAAAGATAAAGTATCTCAACTGTCATTTTCCAAACTCTCCACAGTACTTTCAGAGCATCCCATCGATGCAGAGCTTCTCCATCTTCGCCTTCCTCGTTGCCGTTGTCACCGACAGCATACGGAACTCGTCATAGTTCGAAGATAGCGTCGTTGTCATTTCAAAATCCTCTTAGCAAAGATGTATGAAACTTGTGTTAATTAGCTAGTGTGTGGGTGAGAAAAGAAGAGGCAAAGAGATTGGGTTATTTATTGTTTCAGAGGGCGCCATTTAAAAGAAATTTCTGAATGTCTTTGGCGGAAGTGCTTCACGTGGAAGGTTTTTCATTGTAAAACTAAAAAGTGTTAGTTTGGTTTATTTTTTAATTTGGTTTAGTTTTATTTTAATTGTATTTTATGTATTGAGTTGGATAACAAACTTTAAGGTTCTATGGACCAAATAGTTTAAAATGCTCATAAAAGAGGTCGCGGGTTCGAGTTTTTCTATCTTTGGTAAAAAAAAAATTTAAAAAGCGAATGCGTTATAGTTCATATCTTTGGTAAAAAAAAATTTAAAAAGTGAATGAGTTATAGTTCGAATGGCATAATCTTTTCATACTCATTTAGAGGTTGTGGGTTTGAGTTTTCCTATTTCTGCTTTTTTTAATTATATATAATTTAAAATTTAAAAAATAAAATTAATTAAATTTTGATATTTGTTATTGTTAATTTGTTAAAACTAGTTTAGGAAAAACACGATAAGTTTATACTTTGTAATTTTTAAATCAGATTACCAATAATATTTTTTAATGTTATCAGGACTTGGTATGTTTTACTATGAAATAGAGTTGGATAATTAGATTTAAGAGTTCACAAATCTAAATGTTAAATTTATAGTTGGTGTCTTCTCATTTTATGTTATCTCACTTGATTACTCTCCGAAATCTTTCCGGTAGTTAAAAGCTCCCCACGGTGGTCCAACAACTGGTATCAGAGCCGATGGTTAATCGGTCTAGTTTACGGGGTAGTATCAGCCACATATTTACATACTTAATATTGATAATACATGATGAAAAGAACTATATTATATATTCGCAAACCAAATCTTTTTCATATATATAGTTATTATTTGTTACTATGCTTTTGTGTTTGAAAATAGAAAAATACTGTCATAAAATATATAAAAAAATAGCAGTATATGATGAAAAATATTAAATAAATACTAAGAAAAAAAGGCATGTCACCACACTTTTTTTTATTACATTTCAAAAGTTTGGCTGAAAGAGATCAATAGCCATGATTTTATGAGTTCTAAAAATATTGGCAACTATATTCTTTGCTATATGCATGATATTAAGATTGTGTCTTGATGGGTTATATTCTTTTCTATATGCAAATATTATAATTGTCACTAAAATCTTTTAGTAACAAAGTATAAGATGGCTAATGTCTAATTGCCGATAAATGTATTAGTAGCTATTATTATTGCTGCTAAGAACAAAATAAATTATTGCTAAAAATAATTTTTCTTGTACTGGTCTGTATAATAAAAAAAAACTTCAAATATATTATGTAATTTCTAAAATTAAGAGTTGTCTAAATAATTTGATTAAAAAAATGCTCTATAATGTTATTTTTAAATTAGTCATTCACTAATGGTATCCGCCTATTGATTAAGAATAATATATGTAAAGAAAAAGTTGTGACTTCTAATATGACAAACACATCTCCCAATCCAACAAAAAAAAACATATCAAACGAATTTTTTATTACCTTAAATAAAAAAATTAAAAACTTTTTCAGGTATCTCCCAAAAATTTTTATATTGTTATTTTTAAATTAATCAATCAAAACCGATATCTAGCTATTGATCAATACCAATATATGTAAACAAAAACTATGACTTCTAATATGAAAAACACATCTCTCAACCCAACAAGAGAAACATGTCAAACCAAGTTTTTTTACCTTAAATAAAAAAACTAAAGTTTTTCAGGTATGACTAAAAAAAGTATTTCACATAAACGTTCTGTCAGTCGAAACACATCATTTTCTCTCTTACAACTACAAATGCGTAAATTAGAAATTTAGAATTACTATGTAATCTTGGACTCTACCAAAATTTGATCACTGGAAAACAATATCAATAGAGATAACCATAATTTTTCTTTTTCAAATGGATTGGATAGTCTCCAATCCTAGACATTACAAATTTACTCACACCACACTAACACACACAATACTTAAGAGTTTTATCCACTACTTGACTTAGCCAAATTTTCAACCATTATAAACTCACTCACACCACACTTTCACACACGTAGGTTTTGAATCATTACAAATCCATTCACACCACACTCGTTGATACACACAATATTCAAGGATTCTATCCACTACTTGGCCTAGCCAAGTCTGGAACTCGAGTACACTTGTTACAGGATATACATGACCACCATCAGATTAAAGTCTGGCTTGAAGATGATGTTAAAAAGTTAATCTTAGTGGACTAATAATATCAAAAACATCAAACAAGCCCAGCTTCCAACCCAGAGAATGTATCATACAGTGGTTGATTCAAAGTTTTTGGCAAATAAAATGCAAATGTGCCACCTACAATCCCACACAAAGCAAACTGTTAGGCCACCATGGGGAGCTCTTAACAACCGGAGAGATTTCGGAGTGAAATCAAGTGAGAGAATATAAAATGAGAAGGCATCACATCCAACTCAAAACCTTAAGGTAGTAAATTAATGGTTTTTCATCTTATAAACTCCTCAATCTTCCTTGCTTTCTTCAATGTGGGACTAATTTCACTTCTCCTCATGCTTCAACATTAACAATCCCCCTCAAGTGTGAGTCTCCACATCAAGCAACAACACCTCTCTACCTCCTCCACACATATGAGTATTTGTTTATCACACCGCAGAGACGCTGCCCGAACCACTTTTGTCGGAAAAGACTTTCGATGGTTCACCTTGAATACTCCTTAAACCAAAGCGATTAATCATCAACTCTGATACCATTTGTTGGACTACCGTGGGGAGCTCTTTAACCACCGAAGAGATTTCGGAGAGGAATAAAGTGAGATAACATAAGATAAGAAGACAACACATCCAACTCAAAACCTTAAGGTAGTAAATTATTAGGTCTCTTATCTTATAAACTCCTCACTCTTCCTTGCTTTATCAATGTGGGACTAATTTCACTACTCCTCACACTTGCAACATTAGCAATCTCTCCCTCAAGTGTAAGACTCCACATCAAGAAACAACTCTCCTCTAGCTCCTCCAAACATATGAGTATTTGTCCATCACACCGTCGCACCACACAGTGGGACACGCTGTCTGGACCACCTTTGCCAGGAAGACTTTCGATGCTTCACCTTGAATGCTCCTTAAATCAGACCGATTAACCATCAGCTCTGATACTACTTGTTGGGCTACCGTGGGGAGCTCTTAACAACCAGAGAGATTTTGGAGAGAAATCAAGGAGAGAACATAAAATGAGAAGACACTACATCTAACTCAAAACCTTAAGGTAGTAAATTAATCGGTCCCTCATCTTATAAACTCCTTACTCTTTCTTGCTTTCTTCAATGTAGGACTAATTTCAATACTCCCCACACTTGCAATATTAATAATCTCCTCCTCAAGTGTGAGTTTCCATATCAAATAACGAATCCCCTCTAGCTCTTCCATACATATGAGTATTTGTCCATCACACCGCCGCACCTCACCGCAGGACACGCCGTTTGAACCACCTTTGTCGGAAAGACTTTCAATGCTTCACCATGAATACTCCTTCAACCAGACCGATTAACTATCAGGTCAGATACCACTTGTTGGGCCACTTTGGGGAGCTCTTCACCACCTGGGAGACTTCGGAGAGGAATCAAGTGGTGTCTTTTCATCTTATGTTATCTCACTTGATTTCTCTCTAAAGTCTCTCCGGTGGTTAAAAGCTCCCCACGGTGACCCAACAAGTGGTATCAAAGCCGATGGTTAATTGTTCTCGTTTAAGAAGTATTCAATGTGAAGCATCGAAAGTCTTCCCAGTAAAGATAGTCTGGGCGGCGTGTTCCGCGGTGTGGTGCAGCGATGTGATGGACAAATACTCATAAGTGTGGAGGAGCTAGAGGAGAGTTGTTGCTTGATGTGGAGACTCACACTTGAGGGAGAGATTGTTAATGTTACAAGTGTTAGAAGTAGTGAAATTAGTCTCACATTGAAGAAAGAAACAAAGAGTGAGGAGTTTATAAAATGAGAGACCCAATAACTTAGTTCCTTAAGGTTTTGAGTTGGATGTGGTGTCTTCTCATCTTATGTTATCTCACTTAATTCCTCACCACTGTGGGGAACAACTCCGCCGTGTAGATAAACAATAAGTTGTAAGTTACCACCATCCCAAATATCTCCAAAATACCACACACCATTCTAATTAACTTCCACACTCCAACATTCCTCAATAAACTATCTAACAAACAAAACAAACCACTGAAGCACATTGTCCCTATTGCCAACGGCTTTCTCCCAAACTTTTTAAACCGCCGTTAACTCATACGCCGATATCTCCGCCACCATATTCAGCGCCACGTTCATGTGGAGGTTAGTATCAAGATTCACCATGTTCATGCTCAGACCATAGTACACAACATCACAAAAGAAGTTAATTACCACCATTAGAATCAAACTTATTCTAGTGACTGGAGATCGAAGCACGTCAATGATAGAACCCCCAACTGCATCTTTATTTTCCAAAGGCTTGTTCTTATAAGTCCAGGTTAGTGCTTCTGTTTTTTCTTCTGCTTCTACTTCGACTTCTTCGTCGAGTGAAAGAAGAACACCACTAGGGAGGTGTTTTTCATTAGTGGAAGCAATGGTGGACATGATTTTCATGGCTTCAGTTACTCTTCCGCGAACAAGGTACCATCTAGAAGACTGTGAGCGGAAAGGGACAATGAGGATCAAGAAGAGAATGGAGGGGATGGGGGACACAATGTAAAGCTTGTGCCAAGTTTGGAAGACATAGGCAACGGCGGAGAGGATGGCAATGCCGATGGAGTAGAAGTAGAAGGTGGACATTTCGGCGATGTCATATTTTTTGGGCCGATAGTATCGGTGGCAAGGACGAATGCACATAGGCCAACGCCACCGGTGCTAAAGTCGGTGAGGTGGCAGAGAATGACGTAGATCCAATAGTTTGGAAAAAATATTGTGAGGCAAAAAGATGGCGTTTAAGGCACAAACCACCATTAGTGAATCTTTCCTTCTAAGAAAAGAGTCTGACAGGTGACCAAATATCCCGGCACCTGAAAGTACAAATTAATTCTATGATTAAACAACAACAACAATAATAATACTAGTAATAAATCATATTTTACATTGATATTAAAATTACTTTCATAATTTTAAACCTACATAATTTCTGTTTTTTGTTTGGTTCTTTTTATGAGTATTTTGAATATGCAAGTATATATATTGGAGAAGAATATATTTTGGAATTAAGTTTTTAGTTTATGAGAATACTTTTACATTAAGAAAGTGATTAGAATTATTAAAAAAATCTAAGTATATTATGGTATCTTTTATGTAAATTTAAAAACAAAATATTTTCTATTTTCATTTATTAAAATATTTTGATATTAAATATTATATATATTCTAGGATAGAAAATATTTATTTTTCTAGTAATGCAAATATTTTAAGAAAAACACGAAAAGTTTATACTTTTTAATTTTAAAATTGGACTAACAATAATATTTTTTAATGTTATCAAAGCTTGGTATGTTTTACTATGAAATAGAGTTGGATAATTAGATTTAAGGGTTCACAAATCTAAATGTCAAATTTATAGTAGGTGTCTTCTCATCTTATGTTACCTCACTTGATTCCTCCCCGAAGTCTCTCCGATGGTTAAGAACTCCCTACGGTGGCCCAACAAGTGGTATCAGAGCCGATGGTTAATCGGTCTGGTTTAAGGAGTATTAAATGTGAGGCATCAAAAGTCTTTCCGGTAATGGTGGTCTGGGCAGCGTGTCCCGCAGTGTGGTGTGACGATGTGATGGACAAATACTAATATGTGTGGAGGAGTTAGAGGGGAGTTGTTGCTTGATGTGGAGACTCACACTTGAGGAGGAGATTGTTAATATTGCAAGTGTTAGGAGTAGTGAAATTAGTCCCACATTAAAGAAAGCAACGAAGAGTGAGCAGTTTAAAAGATTAGAGATCCAATAACTTACTACCTTAAGGTTTTGAGTTGGATGTGGTATCTTCTCATCTTATGTTATCTCACTTGATTCCTCCCCGAAGTCTCTCCGGTGGATAAAGAGCTCCTCGCGGTGACCCAACAAGTGGTATCAGAGCCAATGGTTAATCGGTCTGGTTTAAGGAGTATTCAAGGTGAAGCGTCGAAAGTCTTCCCGGTCCGGACGGTGTGTCCTGCGATGAACAACCCCAATTTGTCCCACATGCATCGCGCCCCCTAGCGCGGCATTTCTCACCACTGTGGGGAACAACTCCGCCGTGTAAATAAACAATAAGTTGTAAGTTACCGCCTTTCCAAATATCCACAAAATACCACACACCATTCTAACTAACTTACACTCTCCAACAATTATTTTTTTTAAAAGTAATTAAATTAAAATTTATGATACTTTAAATTTAAAAGCTATTAATATTTTTAAATAATTTTTATTATAATGAGATATTTGAAAAAAAAGAAAAAAGAATTATTATTATTATTAGTATTATCATTATTATTATTATTAGTAACTAACCAACCATACATCCTACAAAGAATAACGACTGGACGAGTCCAACTTTAAATTTGTCGCCACAAACAAGTTTCCACTCCGATACGGTGGCACTGCCGCATCCACCAATCTACTCCCACTTCTCCAACCGGATCCAGCAAGTGCTTCCAACCGCTTCACAGGCGGCGGCGGTGCATCGTCACTCCGACTCGTGGTCTGCGAAGATCATGACCATGGTGTGGTAGGCTTTCAGCGCCCACACGAGCCTTGTAAAGATAAAGTATCTCAACTGTCATTTTCCAAACTCTCCACAGTACTTTCAGAGCATCCCATCGATGCAGAGCTTCTCCATCTTCGCCTTCCTCGTTGCCGTTGTCACCAACAGCATACGGAACTCGTCATAGTTCAAAGATAGCGTCGTTGTCATTTCAAAATCCTCTTAGCATAGATGTATGAAACTTGTGTTAATTAGCTAGTGTGTGGGTGAGAAAAGAAGAGGCAAAGAGATTGGGTTATTTATTGTTTCAGAGGGTGCCATTTAAAAGAAATTTCTGAATGTCTTTGGCGGAAGTGCTTCACGTGGAAGGTTTTTCATTGTAAAACTAAAAAGTGTTAGTTTGGTTTATTTTTTAATTTGGTTTAGTTTTATTTTAATTGTATTTTATGTATTGAATTGGAATACAAAATTTAAGGTTCTATGGACCAAATAGTTTAAAATGCTCATAAAAGAGGTCGCGGGTTCGAGTTTTTCTATCTTTGGTAAAAAAAAATTTAAAAAGCGAATGCGTTATAGTTCGAATGGCATAATCTTTTCATACTCATTTAGAGGTTGTGGGTTTGAGTTTTCCTATTTCTGCTTTTTTTTAATTATATATAATTTAAAATTTAAAAAATAAAATTAATTAAATTTTGATATTTGTTATTGTTAATTTGTTAAAACTAGTTTAGGAAAAACACGATAAGTTTATACTTTGTAATTTTTAAATCAGACTACCAATAATATTTTTTAATGTTATCAGGACTTGGTATGTTTTACTATGAAATAGAGTTGGATAATTAGATTTAAGGGTTCACAAATCTAAATGTTAAATTTATAGTTGGTGTCGTCTCATCTTATGTTATCTCACTTGATTCCTCTCCGAAGTCTTTCCGATAGTTAAAAGCTCCCCAAGGTGGTCCAATAAGTGGTATCAGAGCCGATGGTTAACCGGTCTAGTTTAAGGAGTAGTATCAGCCACATATTTACATACTTAATATTGATAATACATTGTAGTATTACAATTAATGTATAACCCCTTTCACATATAACAACCAGAGTTTTTGAAAATTGAATAATGAGTAATTTACGATTTATTATATTTGTTAAGTATTTTATTTAAAGAAACTTATTCTTTTAAAAGTATTTAAATTAAATTTTATGATACTTTAAATCTAAAATCTCTTAATATTTTTAAATTATTTTTATTATAATGAGATATTTTGAAAAAAAAGAAAAAATTTATTATTATTAGTATTATCATTATTATTATTATTATTAGTAATTAACTAACCATATATCTGACAAAGAATAAGGACTGGACGAGTCAAACTTTAAATTTGTCGTCACAAACAAGTTCTCACTCCGACACGGTGGCACTGCCGCGTCCACCAACCTACTCCCACTCCTCCGGCCGGATCTCGCATGTGCTCCCAATCGCTCCGCAGGCGGTGGTGGTGCATCGCCACTCCGCTCACGGTCTGCGAAGATCATGACCAAGGTGTGGCAGGCCTCCAGCACCCACACGAGATTTGTGAGGATGAAGTGTCTCAACTGTCATTTTCCAAACTCTCCGCAGTATTTTCAAAGCATCTCATCGATGCAAAGCTTCTCCATCTCCACCTTTCTCTCTGCCGTCGTTACCAGCAGCGTACAGAACTCGTCGTAGTTCGAATATAGCATCGTTGCCATTTCAAAGCTCTCTTAGCACAGATGTATGCAACTTGTGTTAATTAGCTAGTGTGTGGATGAGAAAAGGAGAGGCAAAGAAATTAGAGAGTGATTGGGTTATTTATAGTTTTAGAGGGCGCCATTTAAAAGAAGTTTCTGAGTATCTTTGGAGTGCTTCACGTGGCAGGTTTTTCATTGTAAAACTAAAAAGTGTTAGTTTGGCTTATTTTTTAATTTGGTTTAGGTTTATTTCAATTTTGTTTTATGTATCGAATTGGATAATAAACTTTAAGGTTCTATGGTCTAAATAATTTAAAAAGCTCATCTAAGAGGTCGCGGGTTCGAGTTTCCCTATCTTTGGAAAAAAATTTTAAAAAGCAATTGAGGAATAGTTCAAATGGCATAATCTTTTCATACTCATTTAGAGATTGTGGGTTTAAGTCCTCCTATCTCTGCTTTTTTGTTAAAATTATTTATAATTTAAAATTTAAAAAATAAAATTAATTAAATTTTGATATTTGCTATTGTTAATTTGTCAAAACTAGTTTAAGGAAAACACGATAAGTTTATACTATTCCGGTAGTTAGGAGCTCTCCACGGTGGCCCAACAAGTGGTATCAGAGCCGATGGTTAATCGATCTAGTTTAAGGAGAAGTATCAGGTACATATTTACATACTTAATACTTATAATACATTGTAGTATTACAATTAATGCATAACCCCTGCCACATATAACAACCTGAGTTTTTGAAAATCAAATAACGAGTAATTTACGATTTATTATATTTGTTAAGAATTTTATTTAAAAAAATTATTTTTTTAAAATAATTAAATTAAATTTTATGATACTTTAAATTTAAAAATTATTAATATTTTTAAATAATTTTTATTATAATGAGAAATTTTGAAAAAAAGAAAAAAGAATGATTATTATTATTAGTATTATCTTTATTATTATTATTAGTTACTAACCAACTATACATCGGATAAAGAATAAGGACTGGACGAGTCCAACTTTAAATTTGTCGCCACAAACAAGTTCCTACTCCGACACTGTCGTGATGCCACATCCACCAACCTACTTCCACTCCTCCGGCCGGATCCCATAGGTGCTTCCAACCGCTCCACAGGCGGCGGCATTGCATCGCCACTCTGGCTCGTGGTCTGCGAAGATCATGACCATGGTGTGGCAAGACCCTAGCGCCCATGCGAGGCTTGAAAAGATGAAGTGTCTCAACTGTCATTTTTTAAACTCTCCTCAGTACTTTTAGAGCATCTCAATGATGTAAAGTTTCTCCATCTACGTCTTTCTCGCTGCGGTTGTCACCAACAGCGTACGGAACTCGTAGTAGTTCGAAGACAGCGTTGTTGCCATTTTAAAACCCTCTTAGCATAGAAGTATGAAACTTGTGTTAATTAGCTAGTGTGTGGGTGAGAAAAGAAGAGGCAAAGAGATTAGAGAGTGATTGGGTTATTTATTGTTTCAGAGGGTGCCATTTAAAAGAAGTTTCTGAATGTCTTTTGGCGGAAGTGCTTCATGTGACATGTTTTTCATTGTAAAACTAAAAAGTGTTTGTTGGTTTATTTTTTAATTTGGTTTAGTTTATTTTAATTATATTTTATGTATTGAATTGGATAACAAACTTTAAAGTTCTATGGTCCAAATAGTTTAAAATGCTAAAAAAATAGGTCCAGGGTTTGAGTTTTCCTATTTTTGGTAAAAAAAAAATAAAAAGCGAATGAGCTATAGTTCAAATGGCATAATCTTTTCATATTTATTTAGAGGTTGTGGGTTTGAGTTTCTCTATCTCTACTTTTTTTTAAATTATATATAATTTAAAATTTAAAAAATAAAATTAATTAAATTTTTATATTTGTTATCGTTAATTTGTCAAAACTAGTTTAGAAAAAACACGATAAGTTTATACTTTTTAATTTTTAAATTGGACTACCAATAATATTTTTTAATATTATCAGGACTTGGTATGTTTTACTATGAAATAGAGTTGGATAATTATATTTAAGGGTTCACAAATCTAAATGTTAAATTTATAGTTGGTGTCGTCTCATCTTATGTTATCTCACTTGATTCCTCTCCGAAGTCTTTCCGATAGTTAAAAGCTCCCCAAGGTGGTCCAATAAGTGGTATCAGAGCCGATGGTTAACCGGTCTAGTTTAAGGAGTAGTATCAGCCACATATTTACATACTTAATATTGATAATACATTGTAGTATTACAATTAATGTATAACCCCTTCCACATATAACAACCAGAGTTTTTGAAAATTGAATAATGAGTAATTTACGATGTATTATATTTGTTAAGTATTTTATTTAAAGAAAATTATTTTTTAAAAGTAATTAAATTAAATTTTATGATACTTTAAATTAGTAACTAACTAACCATATATCCGACAAAGAATAAGGACTGGACGAGTCAAACTTTAAATTTGTCGTCACAAACAAGTTTCCATTCCGACACGGTGGCACTGCCGCGTCCACCAACCTACTCCCACTCCTCCGGCCGGATCCCACATGTGCTCCCAACCGCTCTGCAGGCGGCGACGGTGCATCGCTACTCTGACTCGTGGTCTGCGAAGATCATGACCAAGGTGTGGCAGGCCTCCAGCGCCCACACGAGATTTGTGAGGATGAAGTGTCTCAACTGTCATTTTCTAAACTTTCCGTAGTATTTTCAAAGCATCTCATTGATGCAAAGCTTCTCCATCTCCACCTTCCTCGCTGCCGTCGTTACTAGCAGCGTACGGAGCTCGTCGTAGTTCGAAGATATCGTCGTTGCCATTTCAAAACTCTCTTAGTACAGATGTATGAAACTTGTGTTAATTAGCTAGTGTGTGGGTGAGAAAAGGAGAGATAAAGAGATTAGAGAGTGATTGGGTTATTTATAGTTTCGGAGGGTGCCATTTTAAAGAAGTTTCTGAATATCTTTGGCCGAAGTGCTTCACGTGGCAGGTTTTTCATTGTAATACTAAAAAGTGTTAGTTTGGCTTATTTTTTAATTTGGTTTAGGCTATTAAAAATGGACAAAAGAGTATTGTATGGAATTTGAATTGATAGCTCATTAATATTTTAAAGAAGTCTCGTAAATTAATATTTTGTTAGCTTTTTTTAATGTATGAAATAATATATATATTTTTTTTAACAGCATAATTCGAATCTGTCAAATTCGAATTACTTGAAAACGCATGCGTGGGTGTAGTTTAAATCACGCTGATTCGAATTACTGTGTGTGTAATTCGAATCAGATTGATTTGAATTAGTGTGTGTGCATGTGTGTATAATTCGAATCAAGGTGATTCGAATTATATGTAAATGGAGTTCGAATTGAGCTGATTCGAATTACATATAAACGTGCATTGATTGATTCATGAACCAGATTTTGGTTTGGCGAATTTGTGTAAAATTTTCCTCACCATGGCTTAATTAAGTGATTTGCCCAATAAAATATGAACAATACTAAATCAGAATCTATTATTTTAACTATCGGTTTTGGTCATTAATTCAATTCTTTTAGTTTAATAATTTAACAAGGGGATGCTCTCACAAAGTTAGAAAAAACGTCTTTTTATAAAGATGCCTACGTGTCGTCATATGATTGGACGTTTTTAGTGAACCGATTTTTTATAAATTTTTTAATTAACCGAAATAAAACCAATTTCAATATTTTAAAATTCGGTCAGACCGACCGGTTTAACCGGTTCAATCGAAAACCGAGTTAAAAAATGGTCGGATCTAACCGGTTCAATCAAAAACCGACTTAAAAAATGGTCAAATTTACTTTTCAACCCACCCCTTCCCCCTTACACTCACCCATCTCTCCCAGCACCCACCCCACCCCCCAATACGTGAATCATATATCACTATCACCTGAAGTCTGAACCCATAGCACCTTCCCAACTCACCCTACCAAAACCCTAAGTTCTCCCTGCAACGGGTCTGCCGCGGTGCCGCTGCCGTCCGTGCTGTCGGCGCCTCTGCTTCCTCTATCATAGTTCGGCGTCCTCCTTCCCCCTGTCGCCGTCCTCTCTGGATTCTCTCGAACTTGGAGCAGCTCGCCGCTGTGTCACCACTCGCTGTCATCTCGCCGGGCGCCGTCCATGTCGCCGTCGAAGGTTAGCGGCACTGTCTTCACTTCTTCGGTTCTTCTCTTCCTTTTATGTCCTGTTGTTGATTTTTGAATGTGGCCTTGTTGATTTTTGAATGTGAAACTGTGACTGGGTTAATGAAAAATCAAATAATTGATTTTGTGCTGTTGCTCTTTTTTTAATTCCTGAAGCTTTTGTTGAAATTTTCTTGCTGCTGCTAAAAATAGAAATCAAATCATTACTGAAATTTCTGTTTAGCTTTATTGATTTAAGGTTTAGTGTGATTAGGGATTACTTGTTACTGATTTGTGACGATTGTTGCTGAATGCTAAAAATGGAAATCAAATCAAGTGTTGTTTGCCTGAATCTCTTGGTCTCAGTTTGTATGTCCATGAAGGGCTTCTTCTCCATGTTTTCCTTTTTGCATTCCAACATCCTTTGCCTCCTCACCGTCGCTATCGCTGCCACCTTGTCCTTTGGTTCTTGGTGTTTCGCCTCTTCCTGCACGAAACCTCTGTATAAGTTAGGAATGTTCTGCAGTGTGGACTCCAAATTTTAACTTTGTAGGGAGTACAAGGCTGTCCAAAAGATTTTACTCAGGGACCACTTATTCAAAACGCAGTTGAAGCATAAAAAAGTAAATAACTAAACAAAGCATGAAGCAAAGATCATAATAAACCACACTCAAAAGCCTTCAAATATAGGGAAAAAAACAACACAGGAAAAAGAAAATCTATGAATAAACTATAACAACCAAGTCTTGTCCAGTAGATGTCTAGATCAGTCAGTTACGGCCCGATTTGATAAAACTTTAACTTTTCAAGATTTGTATTAGCTATGTTTGGTAAATTAAAATAAAAGTAACTTTTAATATGCATAAGCTACAAAAAAATGCATTTGGTAAAATTACTTTACCATTAGTGAGTACTAATACTCGCAATGCAACAGTAATTATAATCAATATATCACAAATTTTCACCACTAGTTTCTATCAAGAAAAAAAAGAGGACAAAACACTTAAAAATGGATTAATAAAAATATACATGTGTAACTCAAACCTATTGAGTTATGTTAAGACGACATAACCTTTTTAAACTCATCTTTAACTCCTTATTCATTCACTAAAGGATGGATGAAGAGTGAACCCACCATCAAAGCAAGTTCCACACTCTATCTTATGATGATGTAGTGATGAGTCAAAGTATGAGTTTTTAAAAATTGTCACCCCAATATTTATCGTAAATAAAATGCTACTTAACCTTGAGGATTACGACTTATATCTTCAATTTTTTCCAGCACAAAGATATTACCCTTGTTGTCCCTTCCAATCCTTATGGTGTCATCAACATATTTATGAGAAAGATTGAAATAAGAAACAACAAGAATTTTCATCAATGATAGAATAACAGACAGAGAAAAACAGCAAGTTTCACAGCCCTTTAGTTTGTCCATGATATGATCTTAGGATACGTGATTTCCAACCATCCCTCTGGATTGAAGATGCCCAATAGAAGATTATAGTTTTTCCGGAATACATGCATCAGCTGTGAATGCAAGGAAGAAAGTAATTTGAACTTGGAAAAATCAGACAAATATTCAAATATGATTAATTAGGCTAGAGAAAAAATGCAGTATCTAATAGCATTACCTGATCAGGAGTAATGGTGGATCTTTCAAAGTTAATGTCAACCCTCTGTGAATTTCAAGTATTATCTAATTAGGTAGTTACTCAGCAGCAATAGTTATAGATTACAGAGAGATAAATTAAGATTGGTCAAACAAGAAGGTAGAGCTTTAACTGTTGCTGAAGCAATCTTGAAAGAAGCCTCAATACTAAGCTGTCCTGACAACAAACTCAACTCCTTTGCACTGAACTCGACCACGTTAACTGCTTTGCTCTCCATTTTAGAATCAAATGACCAATGCTCAAACTCAGTAGAGAAAAGTTACAAAGATGAAATACTGGAAACACAGTTTGCATCTTCTAATGTCAAAAGTTATATACAATCTCTCTACTCAAAATTTTGTAGTTTGTACCTTGGCTATGTCAATGGTTTGAAAAAACTCATCCAATGAGATAAAGTCTCTGAGGCCTAACTTGGGGCTTTTTTCTCTAAATACGCATGAAAAAATGATTTATTCCCTAAATACGCATGGTTTAAAACTGTGCTCAAAATACGCAAACCCATCTTATTCCTGTCAACCACGAAATGGATTTTAACTCCATTTCACAAGAAGCGCCCACAAAATGGACCTGCTACGTGTCAGAGAGCAACTCAAACCCGCCTTCCACGAAATGGAACATATCACAGAGAACATCCACAAAATGGAAGCATGAGATATTAGAACTAAATACGAATTAAAACAATATGATGGTAGACATCTAATTTTTCAAATATTTTATTATATTTTTATTATTTTTTGTTAATATAAGTTTTTTTATCCTTTACTGCATTGTATTTATGTTGTATATGAAATTTTTTTATTTGATTTTATTCATATGTATTTTTTATTGTATTTTAACCATAAATAATGAAAATTTATAGTTCAAAATAATACTAAATTAAAGAATACCGACAGTGCTAAAAAAATTATAAAATATTTTTTATTTAAAATTATAAAATTGATAATACTCTCTTTTATATTTTTATTTTTTATTGTATTTATTTTATTTATATGATAAATATCTTTTATATTATTTTTGTTAGTGTTCTGATTTTGCATACATATAAAAAAAATTATTTAAATTTTATTTATTTATATATAAAAATTCTGATAAACATTTTTAATATATTTGATCAGTATAGCTCTTATGCTTACCACCGGATTGTTACAAATTATATTTAGAGAAGATAGGAAAATTTCAAATTGACAAGTGCCATTGGAATTTTTTTGGGAGTAAAAAAAAAGAAAAATAAATATAATAAGATATTATATGAATTTTGTTTTCGCCTAGATATAATATATTATAAAATTCAATAGTATCATTTAATTTATATAATCAACTAGAATAAGATTTTGTTATTATTATTGTTTAGTAATGTAAAAGAATTAGTTTGATGTCTACCATTAGTTTGTTTTGATTCAGTTCTAATATCTCACGCTTTCATTTCATGGATGCCTCCTGTGATATGCTCCATTTTGTGGAAGGGAAACTTGAGTTGGTCTCTGACATGTAGCAGTCCCATTTCGTGGGCATTTCGTGTGAAATGAAGTTAAAATCCATTTCATGGTCGGCAGAAATGAAATGGGTCTGCGTATTTTGAGCACAGTTTCAAACCATGCGCATTTAGGGAATAAATCAATTTTTCATGCGTATTTAGATAAAAAAGCCCCTCACTTGGTTCTCTTTGATCTCAGAATTGTGATTGTGCTATAAACAAGCCTCCAGCACCCAGCCACCTTCCATGTAATAGAAATTATTGATAGGGATAGATCATAACTTGCAATCACAATCAGATATCAGATAATTTAGGCGGAGTTGAAGTTACCTTTTCTAGTTCTAGAGTTGGCTCTGGAGTTGGATTCTAAGATTCTAGCTGCTGCACCAAACTCTCAATTTCAAATTTCTTGGCAGATGGGAGTCCAAAAATTCCCCTGTTGATTCCTTGAAACATATTTTTTAGTGCAATTGATTTCAAACATATCACATACCCTTTCTTCATGGTTAAACAATGCTAAAAGCTTATAATGAAAAAGAAAATGAAAAAGTAAATTCAATATTGTTGAAATGGGATACCTATTCAATGTTAAAGTTTTGTACCCCAACTTTAACTATGGTGAAGGATCTAGACCAGAGAGGTCTGTCACCAATTCTCATGGTGTCCATCCTTGAAAGATTTTCAGGCGCCTCTATCTTATTTTTGTTGATAAAGACCGTGGTTCCTATTATTAGTGCCATCATTTTTGCTCTATTGAAATGCTTTGGTCTCTCACTTGCCGAACTCATTAAACTCCTTATCCTAACAGTGACGGCATGTTGGGACACATTTCCCTCTCTCAAAATCAAAGTGCAAGTGTTGCAAAAATAACAAAACTCAAACCAGGAAAAAATTTCGAGTAAAAATGTAAAATTGTAAAATTTAACTATTTAAGTTAATAAGTTTTTATGCAGATTAAGTTCAATGGAAGAAGATTGCATCAGTATTCCTAGATTACTTTTAAGATTGCTTCCACCTTTTAACAATTTTCATCATCTAAATCAAGCATCCTCAAGTCAAAAAAGAAATTAAAAACATGAATCATTATTGAAATATTTGTTTAGCTTTATTGATTTCAGGTTTAGTGTGATTAGGGATTACTTGTAATTATAACAACGAGCATTAGTCAGTCACTTTCAAAGGTTTTAATTAATTAATACTAATAGCATTTAATCGAAAATTGTTATTCATTGCCCTTTGATTATTTCATCTTAAAAGGGTGCAATGGATGTTGACTCGGAACCACTCAGTTCACAAGACAATGTCGAAGATCCCATGATGACTAGTGTGGAAGAAAATGTTAACTGCACTTGTGATTGTGGTGGCAGCAGTAGTAAGTGTGTGACTGTGACGGCCGATGATATTATAAACCAGACCTTTGAAACATCAGATGCAGCTTATAACTTGTATGTACGTTATGCGAGTGTCTCGGGTTTGGAGTTTGCAAAGGTGATACAGCACGTGGAAAAGATGAAACACAGCGCAGAAGGAGGTTTTTTTGCAGCAAGGAAGGAAAGAGAGCCGAGAAATACATATCTAGTTTGAGTAGGAAGCGGGAGCATAGAGCGCTGACTCGCACTGGTTGTGAAGTCATGCTTGCGGTGTATCTTGACACTAAAACTTCGACTTGGAGGGTTAAAAAATTAGTCGAGAAGCACAACCACGATCTTGTCCCACAATGCTTGGTACACCTAATTCCAAACCACCGAGGGTTGACTGAGCCACAAAAAGCTCAGGCGAATATACCATGCATGATCATGGTCTTTGCAACCTCTAAAATAATGGGACTAATGGTAGGCCAAGCCGGTGGTTATGCCAATATCGGGTTCACAAAGAAGGACCTAGATAATCACTTTCAAAGAGCTCGTCGTGCAATGCTCATTGGTGGGGATTCCAATGCGACGATTAGCTATCTACTTGGGAAAGCAGATGTCGACCCGATGGCCATGACAAGGTACAGTGCTACTGATGAAGGTCAGCTGGTGGTGGACGAAATTGTGATCACTTATTCTTTTTACTTGTAGGATGTATACTCTGAGGACATTGTTTATTTTCACAACTCCGTTCAACTAACCAGCAAGTGTACTAGGTCGTCCAAGTAATAAACCTTACGTGAGTAAGGGTCGAATCCACAGAGATTGTTGGTATGAAGCAAGCTATGGTCACCTTGCAAATCTCAGTTAGGCAGGTTAAAAATGGTTTATGGGTTTTCGAAGATAAAAATAAGAAAATAGATTATATGTAAAATAAAGGGATAGAATACTTATGCAGATTCATTGGTGGGAATTTCAGATAAGCGGATGGAGATGCTGTAGAGCTCTCGGACGCCTGCTCTTCTACTGCTTCTAATCAGTCCTTCTTACTCCTTTCCATGGCAAGCTTTGTATAGGGGTTCACCATCAACTGTGGCTACTTTCATTCCTCACGGGGAAATA
>NC_029781.3:27494232-27510920 GCF_000817695.3 Arachis duranensis
GGATGTCTAATATAATAGATAAATGTCCTATATATACTAGACTAGCTTCTAGGGTTTGCATGAGTAAGTAATTGATGCATAAATCCACTTTCGGGGCTCACTTGGTGTGTGCTTGGGCTGAGCTTGATGAATTCACGTGCTAAGGCATATCTTGGCGTTGAACTTCGAGTTATGACGTGTTTTGAGCGTTCAACTCTGGATCATGACGTTTTTCTGGCGTTTAACTCCAGACAGCAGCGTGTACTTGGCGTTTAACGCCAAGTTACGTCGTCATTCTTCGAATAAAGTATGGACTATTATATATTGCTGGAAAGCCCTGGATGTCTACTTTCCAACGCCGTTGAGAGCGCGCCAATTGGAGTTCTGTAGCTCCAGAAAATCCATTTCGAGTGCAGGGAGGTCAGATTCCAACAGCATCAGCAGTCCTTTTGTCAGCCTTCTTCAGAGTTTTGCTCAAATCCCTCAATTTCAGTCAGAATTTACCTGAAATCACAGAAAAACACACAAACTCATAGTAAAGTCCAGAAATGTGAATTTAACATAAAAACTAATGAAAACATCCCTAAAAGTAGCTTAAACTTACTAAAAACTATATAAAAACAATGCCAAAAAGCGTATAAATTATCCGCTCATCAGCTGGCAAATTTATTTTGGGCAGATGGCATTTGTAGGTCCGATTATCAGTGCTTTGGAAATGTGCTTGCATTCGATACAACCTACCGGAAGAATAAGTACAGAAGGCCCTTGGTAATCTTCTCAGGTTGTAACCATCACCGCCAAACATGTATATTTGGTTTTGCCTTGGTAGAGGACGAACAGACTGCAACATATACGTGGTTGTTGCAAAACTTTCTAGAAGTCATGCTGAACAAGTCTCCTAGTGTTGTGGTCACAGACGGTGACGAAGCAATGAAGGCAGCAATTCGAGAAATCTTCCCAGATGCAACTCACCGATTATGTGGTTGGCACATTCAGAAGAATGTAACGGCAAACATAAAAAACAAAAATTTTTCCAACGACTTCAGAAGATGTTTGTATGCTCCATGGCATCCGGAAGAATTTGAAGAATATTGGGAGAATATGATAAAAAAAAATATGGGTTGGAGGAAAATGAATGGGTTCTGAGTGAATATGAGAAGAGGAAAAGTTGGGCAAGCGCTTACTTGAGGGATAAATTCTGTGCTGGATTTAGAACAACATCAAGGTGTGAGGCGATAAACAACTTCATTAAGAGGTTTATTGGCATTCGCCAAAGTCTTCTAGAGTTGGTCAAAAATCTTGAACATGCTCTTAGGGACTATAGAAACAATGAATTAGTTTCTCAATTTAAGACGCTGTATGGGGAGCCCGTTCTAACTACTGGGCTAGAAGCGTTGGAGCTTTCTGCTGCCAATTTTTACACTAGGGAGATTCTTGGAGAAGTAAAAAAGGAGATTCAAGGAGTAGTCGCATTAGATGTAATAAATGAGGAAAACATATCAACCACTGTTGTGAAAAAAATTAAGGAGTGTGACAGGAGACAACATATTTATAACGTACTTTACGATCGCAATACTGAGCATATGGAGTGTGAATGTAGTCGGTGGAGTAGTGAAGGCATTCCTTGCAGGCACATGTTTTGTGCAATGAAAAGGGTAGGTTTACCGAAGTTGCCAGATAGTCTTCTTTTGAGAAGATGGTCGAAGGATGCCAAGAAGTATCTGGATGAAAGTTCTGCTGGAGGCACTACGCAAGACAGAGAAAGAGAATTTTTAATGCGCTATGGCGCATTGTCAGTGGTAGCTACGTGGATGGTATTCTTAGGAGCTCAAGATGGTCCTTCTTTCCATGACACTATGAATGAAGTCTGTCGTTGGACCAAACACTAGAACAAAAATCTGACTTGAAAAGACAAACAACAGATTCTACCATGCCAAACTTTGTTGGTGACCCTTCGGTGGTCAAGACAAAAGGAGCACCCAAGGGGAAAAAGGAGAGGGGTAAACGGAGGTGCACTAAATGCAACAGTGCTGGTCATGTAAAGAATAAATGTCCTGTGAGGAATGATGGTGACGATTTGGGGGATAAGACTGGTAATGGCGCGCAAGCTAGCTTTGGTACCAAGGAGGTCAGTGAGATACAATATTGCATTAGTTATTATTTGATTTAAAATAAACTGGTGACCTCTATGTTGTAGTTATACTTGATAGAATTTTTGACTCCATGTATTAATTTTTCATAGGAGCTTCCCAAGGACCCTATGGCTTCTCAAGAGACATTAGCAGTGCCAAATACAGAAGTAAATGTACCTATGCAGCAAGAGTCTGGGCTAGGTGATTCAGGATTGATTAATGGCCATGAGAATCCCATCCCACTGTATGGAAGTCATCAGTGGCTATTACAGGTATAAATTTAAAGAGATGAATAATTGCATTGAGAGAAACTTAGTGTTTTGGTAAGTCTTAAACTATTTGAAATCACATTATAATTCGCTGAAGTCATTTTTATTTCTCTCAAATTTATTTGTGATGTGGAGAACAGGTTGTACAATAAGGACATTATTCGAAGTTCAATGGAATGCAGTAGCATGTATTTGTATATACTCATGAGAGTATGGTTTAAGATGTTAGTTAAATTCTTGGATTTCAATAAGACTTTGCTTTGAGGTTGATAAATTTTTAATATTTAAATTTTTAGATATTTATCATAACTTGTCATTGTTACACTCGGCTGAAATATGCAGAAAGTTTCAATAGTTTTTGATTTATATAAGTAAAATCTTATTGATTCTTATTCATGCTAAAATTCAAAAGGGTCTCTTGTACAGTTGCAAAATCTACGACTAGAATAGTCTATGCTATACCACTGCAGGTAACACTAGTAGTGAAATCAAATTCTGAACCACAAATTGAACCTCTTATGCCAGCTAATAAATTGCAACATTAAATATCAGAAGTTTTTGTTGGATGTGAAAATGTGAATGGATTATAGCAAATAATTGATTTTGTGCTGTTGCCCTTTTATTAATTCCTGAAATTTTTGTTGAAATTTTCTTGCTGCTGCTAAAATAGAAATCAATTCATTATTGAAATTTTTGTTTAGCTTTATTGATTTCAGGTTTAGTGTGATTAGGGATTACTAGTTATTGTTTTGTAACGGATTGTTGCTGAATGTAAAAAATGGAAATCAAATCAAGTGTTGTATGTTGTTGAAAGATAATTTTTGGTGAAGAAACTAAAATGGAAATCAAATCAAATGGCTTAATTATTAGGTAATTGTCCTGAATATTAGTTTCACCAAAAATCTCAAAGAAACTAAAATGCTTCTGTTGTTCTTGTTGAATTAAATCGATGAAAGATAAAATGAGAAAGTTTAATTTACAGGCGAACTTCTGTTAGGTAAACCACCTGTAAAACCTTCACTCTTTGAAACTTCCCACTGCTGTTCTGTCTACATCAGCTAAGGCCAAAGCAAGGGCTACGAAAGCTGAAGAACAGAAGGCCAATGCTGAAAGTTCATCCGAGTCTGCATCAGTTGCTTCGGGAAATGGGAAAGGGAAGTCTTCAATTGAAAAGGATGGAGACGCCAGGCAGGTGTCTTTATTATAAATGAAGGCTTCTTTAGAACTCTCTGAATTAAAAGCTGAAAACAATGTTTTTCATTTTCGTAGTTTTTTAAACTGAGAATCCTGACATTGGAACACCGAATGACTACATGGTTTAATTTTAGTATTGGAAACATGAAATGTAAACAGAAAAACATGTTTTGGAATTAAACTGACTCCAGTGTTTTTACATCTCTTGTAAAATTAGCCCTATATAATAACATCTTGTTGACTACACTGTATTATTGTCTCAGATACATGCACCCTTACATGTATGCAGGACAGCAGATACGTGCCAGTTAAGTTGGCACCTTCAGGATTTGTGCTTCTTAAAGACTTGCGCCCCAGTGAGCCTGAAGTGCGGTTGCAGAGTACTGCATCAGCAATGGCTATTGACAAGGAACCTCAACCATTTGAGTACTCCTCCTAGGTCCGGCACTGATTAGCAAAGCTCAAATTTGCGGTGGTTAGATAATTGGTTATTCGGAGGAAAAGCAACTACACAAATGGTTTAAGTGACTACACTGTGAACTCGTTCTTACTATATGCAGTTTGATTGTTGGTTGTAATAGCATCTGAATTGGTTTTGTAGTAAAATATGAACAAAACTAAGAAAATTGAGACTTTGAGAGTGATTCCTCTTATATGCATACTCTGTTAATTGTTAAATGCAGCTTCCAGAGCCGTTTAGTGTTATTTTCACATGGTTTGCCGCTGATCCCCTCCTTGTGTGGTTGGCTCAGTCACTTACAGGTGCTATTATAAAGGATTCTGTGATTCTAGAGGTAAAAAAATTTCTGTAAAACTGTTTATATTTTGATGTTATACGGACAGATGGGTAGTACGCGAAGATATATATAAGACACACAAATGGATAGTGACAAATTTTATCAGGTCAGAAAACAGTGGTGATAAATCACTATTATAGTTACAGCACCACACCATGTATATTCAGCACCACACCTTTACTTAATTATATATATATATATATATTTTCAGTACTAACCGGCATGTTTGTGTTGGTGTAGTGGCGAGCCATGACTCTGCCTGATAGATACATTGAGCATTGATCTCAGTAGGATCAAACTCAAGCAGCGGGGTTGAGTTCAAACCATATCGCAGCTACTGCTTTGACGTTAACCAATGTTTTTTTTGTGTGTATTTTATTATTTTTTATCTAAAATATCACCTTATATTAGCCAAGTTATACCACATTACTTTGATATATATTATTCTACTTTTATCAGTGAATTCGCCAATAATGAGATGTATACACCTTTGGTTGCTCTGTGTTCAGGTAAATGTCACTAACATACCAAAGTGAACTATTCCATGAATCATAAATTATACACTATAAATATCATCTCACGCACCAAATTTTTCAAGATAATAACAAGAATAAAAAAAATCCTAAGTGCAAGATATAAATCATTATAAATAATAAAAAATCCATATATTTAAAAAGTCAAAGAAATAAGTGCAAGATATAAAGTTAGCTTGTATTTTAAAGAAAAATAAAATAGCCTAATTCAATCCATAATTTCTAATAAAAAAAGTTTTTAACGTCTTAAGTTTGCATGACAGACTGCTGTATCTTTTTAGTCCAGTCAGTGACAGCAAGCTTCTCTATGATATCATGCTTTGAGTTATTTTTGTTATTCACCAAATCCACAGCTAGACGCATCCTTGTGTAATAAAAAATAACCTAACAGACAATATCAATGATATTACAAAATGGAACAAACATAACTTCATTAATAATGTTATTTTTCTTACCCATGTCTTATTACCGAGGCTCCAATAGCGAGTGAGTTGCATCCATTGAGCGACCCACAATTCAATGCACATATTAACAAAAGAAAAATAACAAAATAACAAACCGCCAGAAAATTGAATTTTTACTTTGATAAATGGTAAATTTAAACATACGATTCGGCAGATTGTTGCGGGACAGCTGGTTCTCTGACTTTATACTTTGAAAATTGAATGTTTCTAAAGGAAGGTGTTTCACCAAAATTCTTTTCGGATAAAAATTCCTCTAGGTAATTTAACAAAGTGTTAATGGCACTCATACGCTCTATCACCAATGTGCCCTTTTTGAAAGAGTTCAGATATCTCACGACCTCGTTAAGTAAATCAACCACTATGAAAAACCAATGGCTATTGAGGTGAACTGGCACAAAAATCTACAACAACATCTGAAAATAACCTTAACTAAAAACAGTCATAAAATATTATTATATGAATTAATTGAAAGTTCAACAAAATTAATGAACCTGATGTAAAGTGGCAAGGTCTCCCATGAAGTTATCCTTGATGTATTTCATTGTGCGAACACAGTTCTGTTTCGGGCTTAACACAATTTGCTGCCATGAATATTAAACTAAGTTAGGAATCTTATTATGTTAATTTCTAGTCTACCTGAGAAGATATATTAAATTTGAAGACTAAATTTCGATACGCCAAGGGACTTACAGAAAATATCAGTGGCAGAAATCATTGGTTAGCATATTTGTATCCTTTTGGCCCAAAATATCCTTTGGTGAGCATCGAACAAACTAAGGTAAGGACCTATGGAGTACAAAAAATCAGAGTTATTCTACACCAATCCAAATTTAATGTTTTTACAAGGATAATAAATAAATAAATATTACAAAACTAATTCTTACATCACCAATTATTGGCTTGCCGGGCATTATAGTCAGAAGAGTCTTGCGTGTGCCACTACAATGATCGTTTGGAACAAGCACTTCCCTAAATTCATAAAATTAGAATATTATACTATAGTGGTATAGTAGATTATAAAAAAATTATATGACAAATTAAATATTAATTAAAAAATAAGTTAATTTTACTTACTCTGGATCCATATTGTTTCCAAATATGTAGGCAGCAATGGCCAATTCTTTATTAAAAAATTTCATCTCTTTAGTTGGCCGAAATAAAAGGTCCAAACACTAAAAAAAATAGCAACAAAAAAAAAGTTTAGTACTCATTTATTTTGATCAACAAAAAGTAAAAAAAATACAATAATAAAAATATAAATAATTTATAAGTTCAATCTTTTTTTATTACCAACTATGATTACTAACCGTCTTTACATGTCATTTGTTTAATCTTTCTTATGTTTTAAAAAGTTTGACTATGTCTATATACTCAAAGTGTACACACAAAATCGGCCAAATATTTTTTTTGCGTATTAAAAATAAAAAATTTTTCATAGACTAACGGTTTTCAAATAGTTAAGTACTCACACGTGGCATGTCATCCCCGTCCATATTTGGATCGTGGTTGTCGTAGTAAATCCATGAAAACCCCGGAGAATGCTTTTCCGCAAATTGCAATTCTTTCTGCAACTCCAAAAAATATGGTAATTATTTTAGACGTCGTTACTTATTTGTCAATAATATCATCTCAAATGACACGACATTAATAAAATCATTATAAATATCAGCAAATAAAATTTAGCTCCCTAATATTAATGAGGGTTCTAATCAACCTTCTAATGTCACTAACAGGCACAATTTGATGACCAAAGAAAAAATCGGTACTCACGAGCCTAAAATACTCAACAATGAAGATAGACATCATGTCTAATGAAAAGGAGATAAGTTGAGGAAGAGATTGTATTTAATGACTTAACATTAATATAGCAATATGTGAGAATACTAAAAAGTTCTTCACCCCTAAATGGTATTTAATGGTTGTTATTTAAAAATAAAAAGATAAAATCTTAACTGCCTTGACCGGTAATCCACGCTTTTTTCCCTTGCACCTCCAAGTACTCTTCTTTGTGACTGGTTCGTCACCCAATTACATTGAGGGATTGGCATCAAGTATTTCTTTCAAAGGGTCTGACAGTAGAGTAACAGGAGTATTTGAAAGCTTTCTGCGTTTCAAAGTGTCCGACGGCGATTTAACAATTGGAGTATTAATTGAAAGCTTTGCACCGTCACTCCCACTTTTTGGTGAAGAACCAACCGTTTTCACAATTTCTGGGAGAACTGCTGTTATCCCTTGCACAACAGCTTCGCGAATCATCGTCGACAGTGCCTCAGCAACACCCTTTCCAAGCTACAAGATGCCATACAATAAGACGCGTTACTTGTATACAAAGGTTATAACGCAGCAACTATAAACATCACAAAAGATAATTAAAGACATGTTAAATAGAGTATGCTAAGAAAGTAATGCATATTCGGGTATTGTAGTCCAAAAAATGGATTACCTTCTCATCCAAGGCAGAAAAATCCATGTCTAATTCTTCCTTAGAAGTTACAGAGGCATCCAGTGAGAACTGCTCAAGCCAAATAAATTTCAGTATTTTTATTAGACTAAAAAAACTACTAAACATAATTTACAAGAGACTAATAATCCTATCATTTAACAAAAACAAGCGTGATTACCTTACTCATATTCTCTACTGCTCTGATCTGCAGTGATTGAAAAAAAAGTGTTAGATTTAAAACTTCATAATAAACACTGTTATTTATAGAGATAACTAACAAAGATAACGAAAATTTTTTTTTTTAAATAAGAATATCCTAATAAATGCAAAAAGATATCTAATTTTTAAATTAAATCCAATTTTTTGTCAAGATATTGTAACAAATAACTAAGATATTTAATTTTTTTATTTGATATTCAAATTTAAATTTAAATTCAAACTAGTATTTTTTCAAATTATTTATTCTTATAAGTAAAAAACGTATGAAAATTTACTCCTTTTTATTTTTTTAGTAAATGATTAAAAAATAAAAAATTTGTCTTAGCATTATTCTTAGAGTATATGATTATATTATTAGAAAAAAATAAATATTCTCATTTATTACTAATGATTATATTATTAGAAAAAAGTAAATATTCTCATTTATTACTATTATACCTTTTTAAAATTATACGATAATTTGATAAATTATTTGTTTTTAAATTATAAATTCAAATAATTGTATTATTAATGAATTTTTTTTCTATTAATATAAATATTATGCAATTATTTTATGATAGTTAGTTAAAAATTTTTTACCGAAAACATCTCTATAGAAAAGTTAGCAACTTTGCAAATTTTTGCATAATAAAATCATTGGAGCTTACGATGATACATATACACTAGATAACACTCATATTTTTTGTTATTTTGAAGAATGTTGTTTTTTTGTTTTCAATTTATTCTTTCATTTTTTTGTTAGATTTAATCATATTTATGGGCATTTTTTTATTCTTTTATTTTTATTATATTTAATATTAAATTTTTAATACAAATTGTTATATACCTTGTTATATTTAATTTTTATATCAAATAGTTATCTCATTATTTTTTAATTTATTCTTTTATTACTTTGACTTTATTTTCTTTTAGTACCATATTAAGTTCACATTAATAAATGAGTTCAAATTACAGTTCAGAATCCATCCCAACGATCATAACCTTAAGTTATTAAACTGTTAACGAACCAAATTACAAAAACGATTTGTCTTGACTCAGTTACAAATCTATAAACGAATCAAATTCAAGTTGTCACTATTATATAATACTGTATTAAAATTGCATTAAATCATTAGTATTTTATTTTAGATTTGTTCCTGATAAAAAATATTATCTAAATTTATTTAACACTATAATATTGTATCATAAGTAGGCTAACTAATAACATTAAGTAAAAAAAATAATGAATTAAAAATATTATTTTTCTTCTGCTACTTGGAATTATAGTTGGTGTAGCAAATTTTTTTTGTAAGTATTAATATAGTATTAATATATTTTTTTTTCTTCCAAAAACCTTTTTACCTAAATGAAAGTATCTTTACAATATACTATTAATATTTTGTAAAATAATATATTATTATAACTATTTATAATATCTTGGATTTCTTATCTTTATCTTTTTATAACTAGTAATATTTTTGTGTAAGTACACAAACATATTCTTAGTTTTTTTTTATTTATTTTTTCTATAAACATATTACAATTGTTAGTATTCTATCGTAGTTAAGAAAATGGTTTGAATTTGAGTGATTTTTGTACATTCAGTCTGATCAGAGTATTTTTATTGTTTGTGGTTGCAAACACAATGTTAATGTATAAATATCTAAGGTCTAGAATTTAATACCATAGATATTATTTGAATAACTGAATTCTAATATTAGAATTATATTAGTTTAATCTCTAGAAAACTGTTCTAATTTAATAATAGTTGTATTATACATAAATTATACTAGTTATATTACAATTATACCTAATTATTTGTTCTTAGCCTAAAGAATCAAAGGAAATAAGACAGATAAATCCTTGACTTTTTAAATTTTTGACAAATACATTCCTAACAAAATTTAAATACAAAATTTGTTGGAAAAATTTTAACATTTTAGTATAAAACTATTGTCTATATATTAAATTAGTCATGATTTATCCCAAATATTTTTATTATTCCAAAATAAATTTTTTTCCTAAAATAACCTTAATTATATAACTTATGAAAAGGTACAGCTTTTTGTTTCTAAGACTCAATTCCAAAACCTCCTGATCAAAATATGAAATAATCATCATAATAATTAACATCTCATTTATTATTATACATTTTTTTGAAAATTGGATTAATAGATACATTAGTGTTTATTTATACACCAGTCTTTTATAGCAACTGAAATTTTTTCCTTTGCAAAATGGATTTACTGTGTTTTAACATTATTCATATATTAGGAACATTATTTTTTAATTCACACAAAAGTATAGAATAACACAAAATAAAAGTAAAACTAAACAAAATTCGATAGAATACATATACGCTAGATAACACTTATATTTTTTGTTATTTTGAAGAACGTTATTTTTTGTTTCAAATTTATCCTTTCGTATTTTTTGTTAGATTTAATCATATTTATGGTAAAAATTAATAAAAAATCACATAAAATAAAAAATCATATTTTTTCTCGTAAGATTAAGGTATATTAAATATTCAAATAAAACAAATATTGAACGTAACTTAGAAGTCTATGGCTCTTCTTTATATAATTCTTTAATTTTAGAAAATTTTAGTTTTAGAGTGTCTTCTCCCTCGTATCACATCTAGCTAGGTTACCTTGGCAAAAATCCAATCCTTTTTCGGAACTTAAATAATTGACTTATATTTTATTTAACACTATTTCGGATATAGCCTTTCAAACACTTGATTAGGAATAGGATTCAAAAGCTTCTCAATTTCCTATTATAAAATCATTTTTATTCATACATTATATAATACATGAGAGAGAGAAAGGGTTGGTTAGCTATGGCTCTGCAAGTGCCAGAGTCTGCCACCATTGGAACCTAGCAACCAGCAAGCCAACAACCCAATTCATGGAACTGAACTGTTTATACAAGTTGTACAATTCTTTTCCATCCAATCGGTACCCAGTGACCACCCTTGTATTTTCATGCAGCATTAAATTGGCCACCCTGAGAAACCTGGCTCTCTTTGTCATCATCGGAGGCACCAAGCGAACTGTCCCTCAAGGAATTTACAGATGAATGATGTGAGAGAATATCTTTATCTGGCCTGCCAGAAACAGCATGTGTTAAACCTTCTCAAGAGCCAGACCTTTTGTACTGATAAACATCCAAATTTAGTTTGTCTGAGATCTTCAATGGAGACTTATGTTTAATTGGTTTTTTTCGTCCTTGAACAAATTCAAAAGCACAAATAAGCCCATCTGTCCAAAGGTTATTTCCAGGGTTGGATTCTCCAGTATTATAGGTGCTATTGCTTTCTGATTTTTGGTGTTTTACTGAGGAACGTGGTTGGTCTTTCATGTAACTCATTTTCTCAGCTCTTCATGAAGCTAATGTAGCGAAATTACATTAGACCTTTACTTGAACACCACTCTTGTATGAGCAAACTTCTACACAAAACATGCTGTTTGAAAAGCTTTTGATTTCAACCATGGGTTCGACAACCAACAGCAACCCCACTGATTATTTATAAATCAATGCTGCAATCCTCAAACTGAAGGGAAAGATGTTAGTTTTAAATATAGCACAGTCGGATATTCTAAAATCAAAGAAAAATTGAGCAATTAGCTATCTTAGAGAACTATCAAACAGAATTTATCGGCGAAAGCACAAGAATAAGCAGAACTTCAATACTCCAGCTTAGATAATAGTACATTAGATTAGGTTAGGTGTACTTTTTAAGTTAGATTCTAGCATATCAAACTACATTATCTCTGTTGATACTGCATAGTGTATTTATTGATCAGAATTCAAATCACCTCTTAATTAAACCGGAAATAATGCATAACCATAACCATTTATTTTAACTAGTAATGCTATTGCTTGAACAATGAATCAATCAACCTATCCATCTAACAGTTGTTTCTCGTTCGTTCCTCTTAAGTCGCACCAATTCAGATCATGCTTCAAAAAATAGAAACAAAACAACAAATTGGCAACTAGAAGACAAGGAATTAACAATCTAATTAACAATAAAGAAAAACGAAAACAAAAAATTACATATAAAAAATATTTAAAAAATAAGAAAGGGAAACGGAACGTACCAAACAGGTAGATGAAAGTGCGAAGTGGCTCCGAATCCTGAAAGGAAAGTGAGCTTAAGATTGAGGCGATGAGCAAAGAGATGAGCTCGAGCTTCAGTGAGAAAAGGCAGAGGAACCAGACGTTAGGGCTAGAATTTTTTAATTTTCGAGTTACCTTGATAGATTAGGGAGAGATTAACCTTGGATTTGGGCTTGGGCAAGGATAAGGGATTAGGGTTAGAATTTATTTTAGGGACTTAATTGTATTTTTAAATTATTAAGAATTTAAATGTTTGTAAAATAAAAAATTAAGGGTATATTTGTTTTTTTATAAAAAAATTTAAATATAATTTAATTTATCTTGTGTAAATCGATCGGAATAAATCGGATCTAATAATTATAATACGAACAATTGGGTTTATTATTTTTTTATAATAAAGTGATTTTATTCTGATTTATTAAAAAATAGTTTATTAACCGATTTAATAAAGATGTTCAATCATATTATGACACGTATACACGTCTTTAAAAAAATACATTTTTGTGTCTTTATGTAAGTGGCCTCCATTTAATAATATACTTTAGTCTATATTTTTAAATATTGATAACTAATTAATAACAAAAAATAATAAATTCTGATGACCTTCTAATATTTTTCATAAAAATTGTCCAAATAATCTAAAATTATTTTATTCAATATTTATTAATTCATGCTAAAATAAGAGATTTTAATGTTTAAAAATATAACACCTTAAACTAATTTTTATAATTATAATCAATCATTTTGATATTGAGGATCGTCTTTTGGTTTGATAATCGTTAAGAAAAGATTAATAGATAGATGGAATATTTGAAAGACTATTAAGTCCAATTTTAAGGGATATTATATTTAAAATTTTTTAAAAATTAAAATAAAATAAATAATTTTTTAAGAAATGATAATTGATTTTACTAAAATTTTTTTGTTATAGGGAATGTAAAATTATTGGTTAGTATGAATTGTGATTAATTGTAGTTAATCGATGGTGAAATGAATTTTGGTCAATTAATAGAACTCAATTAATTAGCATTATAGATATTCAATTTTTAAACTTCTTTACTAAAAAAGTTATCATTGTTTTCGCAATTTCTGTAATTTATTATGAGTTTTTTTTCTTATTCAAAAATTGGTTTAACGAAAGAGAAAAAAAAATGTATCGTCTCAATAATCAAACTAACATTTTATACACATTATTTAACTTCATTTTTAGGTTTAACTAATGATNTATAATATTTTTATCTAATTTTTTATCAGATTTTTTAAACATAAAATTTCAACTTCTTCAATCCATTTACCAATTTCTTTTGTAACTTTGTAACACATTTAAATTTTTTTAACCATTAAATCTAAATAAATTAGTTTAAATCTAACAAAAATTAATTTTTATTAGTGAGAGCGTATTAAACACACTCCAACTTTCCACTAACGCAAACGTTCCGCACTTTTTAATATAAATACCTTCTTATTGTGTTCATTCTTCTTTGTCACGTATTTCTTTTTCGTCATTGTTTTTTATCGTTGCATTTTTCCTTCTCTTTTCTGGTGATTTTGTAGTATTATGCGCTTTTTCTTTTTTTTTTGATTTTTTTTTTATTTTTATCCTTGTTAAAATGATAAAATAAGAAGAATTATAAGAATGTGAAATAAGAAGAAAAAGATGAACAAAAAAAAAAAGACAATAATAATGATGATGAAAAGGAGAATGAAAAGTTTTGAATTATATAAAATTTATCAAAAAATAACATCAAAACTTTTTAATTATGACAAAAAACTTTTCAATTTTCACACCAAAATTTATTAATCGTGTCGTTTTCAAATAAAAATGATATACTTGTTTTTAATGGTTTGTTATCATTTGTCCTGAGTAAGTTGAAGGGCAAATGAGTGTAATGATTAGGTTATGGGTTGTAGTTCACTATCTTATGTATTTTGCTTGTCCCTTCAGGCCCTTTCAAAATTACATCAGCGATACTTTTAACTGTATTGAATAGAACCAAGGTATACATTTTTTTGAGACTTAAATATGTCTAGTTCTTTACATGATTGGTACCATCCGCTTTTATCATTTTCTCTTCTAGAAGATAAGGGAAAAAAATATACATAAGTGGGATGAGCATGATTAAATATGTCTAGTTCTTACCTGTATAGTGTGATGTTTATGCTGCCATTACATGGTTACCAAGGATATAATTCATGCTGTGCTCGATGGCTTCAATGGCATGTTTCTAACTTATATAGTTGGAATTTTTGTTCCTTTTACTGCATAATTTATTTATTATATTCGAATTGGTTTATATTTAAACAATTTGAAGCTTTCTACCTTGCTGTAGTTGCAAACTTGAAATTAAGACTTCAATCAAAGTACACTAATCTGTAATGCTTAGGCCAAGCTTAGCTCAGTTGGTGACTAACTAACTAAAAATTGCTCAATATTCAAAGTTATTTTACATTTTTACCTCCTCGCGTTACTCTTGATTGCTAATTACTATATCATTTGAATGTAATGATGAGTTTAAGTCAAAATTGATTGTGTGAATTTGGCAACCAGTAGATGTTATCTAACAGCAATTATTTTTGATGAATAGCTACATTTATTTTATGACCCTTGTTAGACATGTTATCTAACAGCAATTCTTCGCCGTTCAGTACTACTACTGCAGAGATGAGATGAAAGATGGCGTTTGCAGATCTGAATCTGAATCTCTAGGAAGTTAGCATTTGTCGTTCGCCACCTCTGAGCTCGTCTCCGATCTGCTCTCTTTTGCTCTTCTGTGCCTCTCTCCGCCATTCCTCTATTTTTGCTTCAAATCTGCTCTCGCCGCCGCTGCTCTGCTCTCTGCTCCGATCCCCCAGTCTCCGTCACTGCCTCTGAACTCTCTCGCCTTCGGTCAGTTCTCTCCACTGATCTGCTCTCGTCTAGTTTCTGTGCCTCTCTCAAAATCTTGTTTTCTGATTAATCGATTATTGATGACTTGATGTGTTAACATATATGGATTCAACTTTTTAAATTTCTTTGTTAGATTAGCTTTGATATTTCCTCTTTATGAGATGTAAATTCAATGTGTGATTAAATTCAACAGGAGCTCTTTAATCTCTGGGCTCTTTTCGGTAACCATTTCTTCTCTTTCAACCACAATATTCAAAATGTTCGATGAAATGTTTCAACCAAATTTGTTATTTTTTTTTTCTTTTCATTCTCTTATTTCTATTGCTATTGCAGTACAAGTTTGACATTAAAAATGCTCTTATCAATAGGTTTTATTATAGTCTCTGCTTTGATGTTTTACTTTTGTTCATATTATTATTGTGAATTAGCTTTTCAATTGAGTATTTAACAATGCTTTTAATTGGCTCTGAGTTTATATTGTGGATTAGTCATAGGTAGAATTTGTGGTTTCAATCTAATCTTGTAACCAACTTCAGAGTTGCAGCTCTGGTTTTGTGCAATGCAAAATTTATGATAATATATGATGTTCTGCTTCTGCCTCAGTTCTCCGAGTCTATGACGAATTATAGCATATTTGGTGATAATTGTCTGTCTGTTATTAATGAGTGTACATTCTTGGTGGTTCATACTCTCTCTGCACTAGTTGAATCAATCTTAATCTTTTTTGTATATGTTTGGAATAGAACTATGTTATGTATCTTTGTGAAATGTTTCCTTGCAATTAATTAAGGAAAACTACTGGGTACGTTAGCTGCATTTCTAATTGTGTCTCTTCCTCTTTTGCATTTCTAATAGTTGATAGTGATTAGCCCTATTTGGATTTTTCAAGTTAAAATAAGACTTACAATTCTGATTTACAGCGAGCAGAGGTTAAAATATATAAATAACCAATCTGCTACCTTCCTTGGATGTTTGTTAAGCTGATATAATTGATGGAATATGATCCATCACTTCTATGAGAAGACTCTATATCCAACATTTTCTGCCTATGCATGAATGCTGGCTGCTTCGGCAGAGGAAGATTAACAATTTCACTATTAAGCATTGAAATTACTGCAGTCATAGTAGGCCTATCCCTTGCAAGTTCTTGCACGCACAAAAGCCCAATGTGAATGTACCTCATTATATCTGCAAGACTACTCATGTTTGCTACTTCTGGATCTATTAGAGCTGTAATCTTATCATCATTCCACAATTTCCATGCCTATAAACATCAAGAATCACATGAACTATCTAGTTAGTTAAACTTTAAAGTAACCTTTTGATGGCTTGAAGTGTCACTTACAATCTACTGTGTCTAGGTTAGGTCTTGTGTTTATATATTAATCTATCGATTCTCATGGTATTGTTTCTAGGCTGAGGAGAGGCACACTGAGATTCTAGGCCGCCTTCTCTACACCACAAAATTGGTTGCAAAGCAAGAAGGCCTTGACGATGGCTTCAAAATTGTAATCAACGATGGACCAAAAGGCTGTAAGTGTTCCTATCAATGTCAATATGGGAACTCTTATCAAATCAATCATCTTGTATGAGTTATGGTTATTATTATTATTATTATTATTATTATTATTATTATTATTATTATTATTATTATTATTATCAATTTT
>NC_029781.3:27511014-27516185 GCF_000817695.3 Arachis duranensis
TTCGTCAAATTCAATGGACTCCCATTTCTAAAAGCATACATTGACCTCCTTTAATATTTGGGTAACAAAACACTTGTTTTCACTCTTGTATTTTGTAAAATATTATACCAAAGACCAACTGTACTACTCTATTTGTATTTTTATCATTGATTTAATTAATTTATTTTATATTAGATCATAGGATAATATAATATAATGAAGTACACACTTGACCGTTTATTGTATTAAAGCATTAAAGCATTGAGTTTTGAACTTGAGATATAGAACATAGTTATTCTTTCAATGAGTTCAATCCTTCATTCAAATGTCTCCTTTTTATAGGATTCCAACTCCTCATTTTTCAAAATATATAATTCCCCTAACCCATTATTACTAGGGTGTGTGTGATTGAAAGGTTAATTTTTATGCCTAGGAATATCATTATTAGAAATATTATTTCTTGAAATAGTATTACCAAGTATATAGTATTTTTATGTTTGGTTTGTAAAAATAAAATTTATGAAATATTAATAATATGTCTAGGAATGTTTTAGTTTTTGTTTGGTTCATATTTAATATATTTGAAAATTGTAAATACTTTGTCTAAAATATTCTTATAATTTTTAATTAGAATATTAATGATTAAATTTAGTATCAAAATCCTTCCATGATTGACCATCGGCAGGATACTTTAGCTTTCCATCCTTTTTACACTTTTTCCTGATGCCAACTCATATTCTTAGCAGTCTTTAAGCACATGAATAGCCTTTGAAACTTGCAAATTAGGGGAAAGTGTCGTAATATCTTTGTAGAAATGTTGTGAGCTTTCTTTGAGGATATGTCACATTCAACTACCGCATGCTCAATCCAACGAGAAGTTCCACATTCATAGCAACATGTTTCATTCTCGTGCTCTTTCCAATATAGTATGCAATCACTTGGGCATGCATCAATCTTTTTATAATTAAGACCTAAATCTTTCACCATAGCCTTGGTTTTGCTGAAAGAAGAAGGGAGATTCAAGTTAGGAATAGCCTCTTTTAATAATTCCAGGAGAAAAGTGAACGAGACATTGCTCCATCCATGTAGACACTTCAACAAGTAGAGTCAGATAGTAAAAAATAACGTAGAAAATCCCTTGCAACCAGGATATAGTTCCTTGCTAGAGTCAGATAGTGAAAAATAACGTAGAAAATCCCTTGCAACTAGGATATAGTTCTTTGCTAGCTATGTCAACCAAATTGTAGAACTTCTTTACATCTTCGTTCATACCTTCTTTTTCTCCCTCAACATCTGCTACATTCCTAAACCTTTCGTTTAGCAAGACTTCAATGTCATCACATGAATAAATCTCATCGGTATCACCAGTATCGACATCCATACCAATTAAACTTTTTCCATGATTAACCCATCGTGTATAGCCCTTGACAAATCCAAAGCATATCAAATCGCTATAAATAGATTGTCTTTGACCCAAAAGGAAGTTGCAACATTTTGCACAAGAACATATAATTTTCTCTCCTTGAGAATTTTCAACAGAGTAAGCATAATCCAAGAATTTATTGACGCCATCCCTAAACTCTTGGCTATGTCTTGGTAAACTCATCCAGTTCTTGGATGAGTCATGAAAAACCCTAATTGTTCATAGTGATATTACTATTAAACTAAGAATTTAGGTAGCAAAAATAATGTAATTTATATGTTCGTGATGCACCACTATTTCGTGGTACATCTTGTGCTTAATTGAGTGGATTTTATCCACTATTCTCACACTTATTCATATAAATCACATGTTTTACATTTTTCTTCCTGATTTTGTGCTATGATTGAAAACATGTTTCTTTGGTCTTAATTTAGCTAATTTTAATCCTCTCTTATTACCATTCGATGCCATGATATGTGTGTTAAGTGTTTTCAGAGATTACAGGGCAAAAAATGGCTTAGATGATGGAAAGGAAGCATGCAAAAGTGGAAGGAATACAAGAAACTGAAGGAACTGTAAAGCTGTCAACCCTGACCTCTTTGCACTCAATCGGTCATAACTCGAGCTACAAAGGTCCAAATGAGGCGGTTTCAGTTGCGTTGGAAAGCTAACATCGGGGGCTTCAAAATGATATATAATTTTTCATAGTTGCTATGCAGCTAGGTGACGCGTTCGCGCACTTGAAGCGCACGCGCACCTGGCGCGTACGCGCGACATGCGCGACGTACTGCAACTGCAGAAATCGCTGGGGGCGATTTCTGGGCTGTTTTTTACCCAGTTTTCGACCTAGAAAACACAGATTAGAGGCTGCATAGTGGAGGATTGAAGGAACACTTCTCATTATTCACAATTTAGGTTTTAGATGTAGTTTCTAGATAGAGGCTTTCTCCTCTCTCTAGGTTTTAGGATTCCTAGTTCTACGTTTTGGATTGGATAATTGAAGAAAGTTACTACCTCCGTAGAGTTTTTATCATTCTAGTTTGTTTCCTATTCCTTTACTCTTTTATTTCCTATTTACTTTGTTTAGAGTTATATGGATATCTTCGATTTTGGAATTAATTAATGCAAAAATACTTTTCTATTTAATTTTCATTATTTGTTGATTATTTTCGATTGAGTTTTATTATCATGTCCTCTTCCTACTCCCTTTACATGTATGCAAAATTGGCATCCATGTCAATGGAGTAGGCTTTCAACTTGGCTTTGGAATTGATTAATATTTGGAGACCCTTGAGTTGAAAGAATCAAGAGTTAAATCGTAATTGGGAATTGTTGGCTGGCTCTCTAGTCATTAACGCTAATCCTTCCCAAGGGAGAGGATTAGGACTTGTGAATAGAAGTTGGTTCTCAACTTGACTTTGTTAACTAAGTAGAAACAACGACCTATTATTATTAATCTTGGAAAATCCAACAAGGATAAAACTTCCGATTAATCTTCTCCAAGCCAAGGTCTTTATTTTAATTACATAAAACCTCTTGTTAATTTTTCTTGCTTTAATTTCTAATCATTTATTTTTCCATTCTTCAACCCCAAAAATATACTTTTTCATAACCAATTATAAGTACACTTTCCTGCAATTCCTTGAGAGACGACCCGAGGTTTGAATACTTCGGTTATTACTTTTTAGAGGTTTTGTTGCTTGTGACAAACAATCTTTTGTATGAAAGGATTCTTGTTGGTTTAGAAGCTATACTTTCAATGAGAACTTATTTGTGAAATTCTAGACCACACAAAAGTCGGTTCATCAAAATGGCGTTGTTGCTGGGGAATTGCAAACGTGTACCTTATTATTGGTTATTGTAAATATTTGCTTTTGCTTGTTTTCTAGTTTTTGTTTGTTTAGGAATTAGTTGCTTATTTTTACTAGTTTTTGTTTTTCTTTTTTAGCTACCATGAACTCTCACCCCTTTGGCTATGAGTCTGGTTACAATTGTGTTGCAGGAAGAGGAGATTACAATGAGAATATGCATCAAGGATGGAAGAATCAAAGATGGGAGGAGTCACAATGATTTGATCAACCCTCTTGGCAACAACCACCTCCAATAGACTATCAACAACCATTCTGTGATGCATATCAAGGCAATGGTTATGGTGGATCTTTCCGTGACAATCAACACCCACCACATTATACCTATGAGCCCCCTCCTCAACATAACTTGGAACTACCATACTCACAAGCCCCTTTCCACCATTCACCTCCATATGACCCTAACCCTTATCCACCTTATGAACCATACTTAGAACCACCCCCATTCCAGCACAATTACTCCCAAGAACCACCACCTCAATATACACCATCTCCTTATCCTTATAAAGAAGAACCACCTTCCTACCATAAACCATTCTTTCCAACAAATGAACCCTCCTATCCACCTCAACCTCTATTGGATAACAAGACACTTATCTCTAATCTCATTGGTCTCACCTCTAAACTTTAATATCTTATATCCCGCAGGGACTAACCCTCCACCTTCAATATTCAACCCTCAAGCTTTAGTGCACCGCCACCCTCCGTGCAAGAATACCCATATCCATCAATCCAAGAGCAACATGATCCCAATGATACTATTGACATGGAACAAGAGAGAAGGGATCGTCTTAGGGACGCAATCACAATGGATCGGTTACACGCGGCCTTATTTCCAGAGGAGTAAGAGGAGGCCCAAAATGTGGAGGTAAGAGAGACCCTTAAAGATGAAGGAGTAGTTGAAGGGAGTTGTCATAAAAAGGAAATCATCAAGGAGGAGTACGATTTTATACTAAAACAACTGGACAAAGCCGCAATAGTTAAAGAGGAAGTGGTTGAGAACTTAGGAGATGCGGAACCTCCATGGGAAGGTCAAGTCATAGAGCCTCCTTCCAAGACGCTTGAAATTGATGTTGAGAAGGGTATTGATGATTGGATTTTTGACGGTTTAGAATTTCACTAATGAAATCTCGTTGTAAAGTATAGTTTCTAAACCAAACAATAATCCTTTCATACAAAAATTTGTTTGTCACAAGTACAAACCCCTAAAATCTATAAACCGAAGTATTTAAACCTCGGGTCGTTCTCCCTAGGATTTGTAATGAAGTGTCTTGTTATTGGTTGTGAGTTATAATTGGGGTTTTTAAGATTTTAGACAAGAAATATAAATGGCAAAGAAAATAAACTAACAACTAGCAAAGCTCTTGGCAAGATATAGTCACTAATTACTCTACCTAGGCCAAGAGGAACAAAACCTACACTAAAATCCAACCAAGCATTTCATCAAACACTTGGAAGGTACAAAAGAAAAGCATGGTAAATTGAGAACAAGAATAGAATCTAACAACAATTATTGCAAAGAATTAACAACAACAATCAAGGAAATCACAATTATCATGAATTACCTCAAATTGCATTATTGAAAGAAAATAAAAGAACAACAATCTATCCATAACAAAGTGAAGAATTACAAGAATTAAAGTACATAACTAGAAAGAGGAGGAGGAGAAGATTAAGAATTGGTAAATGAAAAGTGAATCAAAGCATGAATTAAACCTAGATCTAAGAAGAGAGATTGTAACACCCTACCATACTCAGTCTTATGCTTATGTCATAATTCAAAGATGGCAAGGTATTACGACCTCTAAAATAAAAATTAGTACGTATAGTAGTATGAATGATTGATTATAACTAAGAGCCTTTGTAGAAAAAGGGGTAAACAAAAATCGCAACTCGAAAGT
>NC_029781.3:27516409-27520921 GCF_000817695.3 Arachis duranensis
AAAACCCCAAAGAAAACCCAAAGGGACACAAATACAGAAACATATTCTCCAAAATCTCCCATAAGAGGAGTCATCATAGTTTGTATTATTTAATGGAGATAAAAGTATCTAAGCAAAACATATAAACCAAAACATAGCCCCGAGAACAAAGGATATTCGCAAATCTAGAAGTCTCCAGCATGCATCAGCGGGACACCTCACGTCCTGCATCTGAAAACCACAAAATCCGCATGGGTGAGAACCAGAGGTCCCCAGCATGGTAACAGCTTCCACATATATAATACATAATAATAGAGGAAAGCCGAAGGCAATCCTAGAATTTCCTCCAGATAATATCAAAGCTCATAAACAAGCTAAACCAAAAAGGGCATCTGACTAAAGATTCTTCAGTCTAACTAATACTTCCCTTTCCAATTCCTTCGGACCTCCCAACCACCAGCAGGAGTATAATGTAGCAAACACAGTTATATCAAACAAGGAGTATACAAATAGGAACAATTAAGGCATTTAGACAATTAGCAAGTAATATGCAGTCAAATAGGCAATCTCGAACAATTCATATAGTATGCATATGATGAATGCCTGTTCCTAGTGGCTGATGATATCATCTTGTCGGTTATAGAGCCAACCCGACAAGTCCTGGTAGCTAACCATTGGACTGTCTCTCTATCGTGCATCCCCAACTTGAGTTATTCACAAACATAATCATAATCACACAATACCCACACTGGTGTTTATCCATGGGGGCAAACTCATCCGGAACTTTCACAATGTCTGGCCACACTTATGACATAGGGTCAACAGAGTATCAAGTCTCAACCTGGAGCATGTGGTGGCTAGCCACTGCTACTACCCAGGGAAACTCGTATCTCAGATAGTGAAAGTGCAAATCACAATTATCAATAATTCAGCATAAACATGCATGAATTCTCATCCATGGATCAACATCCATATCAGCCATCCAGCTCACGGTTCAGTCCAGAACCAGCCAATAGTCATATCATACACAGCCATTCTGGCTCACGGTTAAATCCATAACCAGCCCATTGGCATCACGGTTAAATCCATAACCAGCCATCTCATTAACAAATACGGCCTTTCGGCCCATGGCATAACAAGCACTTCCACCACCATCCTCCGCATCTCACATAATCATGCTTGATCCTTAATGATCATTCATTTTCTCCTTGCTTCACTCGCAAGTTACCATATTCACTAGCCTTTCTTTTCATAGCTAGACATATCATAATGATTTAAGATATAAGTGGTGAGATCGGAGGCTTAGAAGTATGAAATTTGGCTTTTAAAACTCAAAAATCCACTTTGGGATGAAAGCAGGGCCACGCGTACGCACACTCCACGCGCACGCGTGGATGGCCTCAAAAACTTCATCGACGCGCAAGCGTCATGCACGCTAACGCGTGGATTAAAAATTTGCCAATCGACGCGCACGCGTCAACCACGCCTACGCGTGGGTGTCCTCGTGCCCACGCCTACGTTCGCCTTTCCCGGATGATAATGCAACTCAAAGTCGTAGTCCTTCAATAATTCCATCCACCTTCTCTGCCTCATATTAAGCTCTTTCTGATCAAAGAGGTACTTCAAGCTCTTATGATCAGAGAAAACTTGGAACTTAACCCCATAGAGATAATGCCTCCACACCTTCAAGGCAAACACAACTGCAGCGAGTTCCAAATCGTGCGTAGGGTAACTAACTTCATGAGGTCTCAACTGTCGTGAGGCATACGCCACCACATTATGATGCTGCATCAGCACGCACCCTAGACCTTTCAATGAGGCGTCACAATACACCTCAAATGGCTCATTCGGCTCGGGTAACACTAACTCAGGTGCAGTGGTCAACTTTTTCTTCAATGTCTGAAAGCTCTCCTCGCACTCAGGAGTCCAAACAAACGGAGTGTCTTTGCGGGTTAGCTTTGTCATTGGCAAAGCCATCTGTGAAAAGCCCTTGATAAACCTTCGGTAATAGCCAGCTAAACCCAGAAAACTCCTTATCTCCGTTACGGTGGTTGGTTGCTTCCAATCCATCACAGCCTTCACCTTAGTTGGATCTACGGCTATTCCCTTCTTACTCACCACGTGACCCAAAAACTTCACCTCACTTTTCCAAAACTCACACTTAGACAGTTTTGCATAAAGTTTCTTCTCCTTTAGAATCTGCAACATGGTCCTCAAGTGTTCCGCATGCTCTTCTTCAGTCTTGGAGTAAATCAGTATGTCATCAATGAAGACAATAACGAATTTATCCAGAAACGGACGGAAAACTCTATTCATATAGTCCATAAACACTGCAGGAGCGTTCGTCAACCCGAAAGACATTATAGTGTACTCGTACCATGGAGAGACACTTGGTCGTATAAAATTCTTTCCCAACAAATTCTCTAACTGAGACTTTAGCTCGTTCATCTCTAGCGGTGACATCCTATAAGGAGCACTTGAGATTGGTCCCGTCCCGGGCACCAATTCAATAGCAAACTCAACCTCTCGGTTAGGTGGAAACTCATCAATATCATCGGGAAACACTTCTGGAAACTCACACACAACCGGAATCTGTTCCAACCTTTGATCATCACCCGAAACGCCCGCGGTTAACAACATGATACCCTGACATTCGGTTCCGGAACAGCTCACCATCATCGAATTCAAGTAATAATTATTCACCACGACCGGCCCTTCAGTATCTTCCGGCATAAAGTACACTGACTTTGTAGAACAATCTAGCAGAACATGGTTCTTAGATAACCAGTCCAATCCCAAGATAAGATCAAGACCGATCATCGGTAAGCAGACTAAATTATGAACAAAATCACGCTGCTTGAACCTAAAGGAAACTTCTGGGCATCCTAGCCTAGTTACCGTGGCTTCATGGGTAGCATTGTACACTCTTAGATCATAACCTAAAGTTACAATCTTCAATCCTAACTCATGGGCTTTCTCAAATGCAATGAATGAATGTGATGCTCCCAAATCAAATAAAGCATTTAAAGTTTGACCAGCTATTTTACAGTTACCTCGAATGAGTGTCTCAGATCCTTCGGCACCTATAGCTGAGGTGGTGAACACCCGACCAGTCTGTTGTGCTTTCCCAGCACCTTGTTTCTGCCTCTCAGGACAATTTGCGGCTTTATGCCCCGCCTTTCCACAAGTGTAGCACAAACCCCATCCGGCCTTGCATGGTGCTCCCGGATGGTGACTTCCACACCTAGTACAAGCTTGATCATTCTGAGGCTGCTTCCCAAACCTCTTTCCTTGGGAGTTGTTGTTGTTGTTGTTGGGCCTCCTAAAAGAGCTTCTCCTCTTGAAAGACGAACCCCTAGGTGCAAAGCTCTTCCATCGGTTCTGTGGGAATGATCCTTTTTGACTCCCTTTCTCAGCGGTTGCCCTCTTCACACACTCTTCAGCAACCCTACACTTGTTTACCAACTCGGAGAAAGTCCTAATCTCCATTGGTCCCACTGAACTGAAAATATCACTCCGGAGTCCTCCTTCATACTTAACACACTTCCATTCCTCATATTCCACCGGAGTCCCCTGGCACATACGAGAGAACCTGAACAGCTCCTCAAACTTGTCAGTATACTCTGATATGGACATAGTACCCTGCTTCAGCTGCAGTAACTCAAGTTCCTTAGCTGTCCTAGCAGAAGTCGGAAAGTACTTCTTATAGAACTCCTCTTGGAAAACATTCCAAGTGATATAATCATCACCCTGCTGCAGAAGACGTCGGATGCCTTGCCACCAATGCGACGCTTCACCTGTGAGCATATAGGTAGCAAACTCGACACGCTGTCCTTCAGGCACCACTTGTGCTTGCAGTGCTCGCTCTATAGCCTGAAACCATGTATCAGCCTCAGTCGGACTAGCAGTTCCCTTGAACTTAGGTGGATTAACCTTCAAAAAGTTTGCCAGTGTCATCGGGCCCTGAACTCCACCTCCATCATTACCATGATTGTTCATCTGTTGCCAAGAGCCTCAGCAGTGGCTTGCATAGCAGCAGCCATGTTCTCCAACGCAGTCATAAAGTTCACCAGGTCATTAGGGTTATTCTCCGATGCACAAGCATTCGTACGACCTCTCGCACTACCTCTACCGCGTCCACGAGGCGCCATCTAGTTCCTATACATACCAAACAATCGATATTAAGTTGATCAGTCTCAATATCGGAAGTCTAGTACTTCAAAGTCCCAAATGCATGCTCATGAACGTTTATGCCAATCATATCAAGCAGATATACTAATAGCACATAACACACACACAGAGAATGCACAGAAGCATAGTCAGTCCATCCCTCAGGCTCTACAAGAACGAACTGCTCTGATACCATAATGTAACACCCTACCATACTCAGTCTTATGCTTAAGTCATAATTCAAAGATGGCAAGGTATTACGACCTCTAAAATAAAAATTAGTACGTATAGTAGTATGAATGATTGATTATAACTAGGAGCTTTTGTAGAAAAAGGGGTAAACAAAAATCGCAACTCGAAAGC
>NC_029781.3:27520998-27566665 GCF_000817695.3 Arachis duranensis
CGTGATTATATATATACAAAGGAGTGTCAAAAACAGGAATATCAAGGCTCAAAATCCGGCTGCGAAGATAACCGGTCCGAGCATAGCAATATATACATATGATAAAAATAAGGAAAACCCCAAAGGAAACCCAAAGGGACACAAATACACAAAACCTATTCTCCAAAATCTCCCATAAGAGGAGTCATCACAGTTTGTATTATTTAATGGAGATAAAAGTATCTAAGTAAAACATATAAACTAAAACATAGCCCCGAGAACAAAGGATCTTCGCAAATCTAGAAGTCTCCAGCATGCATCAGCGGGACACCTCACGTCCTGCATCTGAAAACCACAAAATCCGCATGGGTGAGAACCAGATGTCCCCAGCATGGTAACAGCTTCCACATATATAATACATAATAATAGAGGAAAGCCGAAGGCAATCCTAGAACTTCCTCCAGATAATATCAAAGCTTATAAACAAGCTAAACCAAAAAGGGCATCTGACTAAAGATTCTTCAGTCTAACTAATACTTCCCTTTCCAATTCCTTCGGACCTCCCAACCACCAGTAGAAGTATAATGTAGAAAACACAGTTATATCAGACAAGAAATATACAATTAGGAACAATTAAGGTATTTAGACAATTAGCAAGTAATATGCAGTCAAATAGGCAATCTCAAACAATTCATATAGTATGCATACGATGAATGCCTGTCCCTAGTGGCCGATGATATCATCACCTGGAGCACGTGGTGGCTAGCCACTGCTACTACCCAGGGAAACTCGTATCTCCGATAGTGGGAGTGCAAATCACAATTATCAATAATTTAGCATAAACATGCATGAATTCTCATCCATGGATCAACATCCATATCAGCCATTCCGGCTCACGGTTAAATCCATAACCAGCCCATTGGCATCACGGTTAAATCCATAACCAGCCATCTCATTAACAAATACGGCCTTTCGGCCCATGGCATAACAAGCACTTCCACCACCATCCTCCGCATCTCACATAATCATGCTTGATCCTTAATGATCATTCATTTTCTCCTTGCTTCACTCGCAAGTTACCACATTCACTAGCCTTTCTTTTCATAGCTAGACATATCATAATGATTTAAGATATAAGTGGTGAGATCGGAGGCTTAGAAGTATGAAATTTGGCTTTTAAAACTCAAAAATCCACTTTGGGATGAAAGCAGGGCCACGCGTACGCGCACTCCACGCGCACGCGTGGATGGCCTCAAAAACTTCATCGACGCGCAAGCGTCATGCACGCTAACGCGTGGATTAAAAATTTGACAATCGACGCGCACGCGTCAACCACGCATACGCGTGGGTGTCCTCGTGCCCCAGGCACAACTCTAGCACAGTTCTGGCATAACTCTCTGGAAAATGGCTGGGCATTGGGTGCAGCACCATTGGCGCGCCCGCGCACATCACACGCACGCGTGGATGGTGCTTTCGGGAAGAACGGCGCGCATGCGCCAAGTGCGCCCACGCGCAAGGGGTCATTCTGCTAAAAATTTTCTAAGTTAAAAGCTGCAGAATTCACCAATTTAAACCCCAATCTTCCAACGGACATAACTTTCTCATTTTAAATCGTTTTTCACCCGTTCTTCGAACGGCATGGACTTCCCGGGTCCAATTTCATTTCTAAACAGATTTGGCACAAAACAGAGATTCATAGTCCAGGTTATGTCCCGTCAAAGTATGCCCAAAAACCATGTTTTTCATAAAAACCACAAAGTGCCATTTTCAAAACAAGCCATTTCCAATTCTTCTCAAAATCAATCAAAACATGCCATTTTCATCCCTTTTCTTTGAAATCAATCAAAATATATCAATTTCAACATCAAGCCTCCTCAACTCGCACATTGAGACTTTACCACAATATACAAAATCACTATCCCATCATTTTAACCCACTTCACCCAAGTGGCTCAAACTCAAATATTGACATATCATATACTCTTCCTCATGCCAAATCCAACAACACCAATCCCAATAATTCATTATTATACACAATCAACATCATGCTCACCATAAACATGGTTCAACCCACAATTCAACCATAACCAATCATCAAGCATATATCACAACATGCATATTTCTCATACATCATACCATCAAGGCATCATTAATCATCATCACATATATGACCACATCATATATATCAATAATTCAACAACATCAATAATTCAATGCCTATCTTAGAGCCTCTAGCCTAAGTATTTCCTACCACATTACATATTAGATACGGGAAACCGAAACCATACCTTAGCCGATTTCCCAAGCTCAACCGGAGCACTTCCAAATCACTTATCCACAAGCTCTCATGGCCACCTCCAAGAACAGATTTTTCACCACCAAATCCCTTTTTTCAAGCTTTTCAAAATCACCAATCAAGCTCCAATATTCACATATACACAACCTAAGCCACAATCATCATACCCATACACAACATCTCAAAACCCAAACATCATAAAACAACAAAATACACTAGGGTTGAGAATCTTACCACACCCAAGGTCCAAGGAGACAAGATTAACCTTCTCCTTCAAGAGAGTTGGGTCCTATAACATAAGGAGCCCAAAATCTCAACATTTTTTTATCATGAAACTCAAAATCAAAGCTGGAAATTCGAAGAGCAAAACGTGGCTTACCTCAAGATTAATTATATAGATTTTGTAGAGCTCTCCGCAGTGAACGCGTGGCCGCAAACGGAGCGGCAATCGGAGCTCTAGATCAAAAGTTATGGTGGTTTGAAGATCAAGAGAGAGATAGAAGGTTGAGAGAGTGTTCTTCCCCCATTCTCTCTTGCTTTCAGTGTGTTTTGAGTGTTGTGAGGAGAGAGAGTGCTGAAAACTAGGGTTTTGGTCTAGTTATGTTGGGCCAAGGGCCCACTTTGGGTCCGGTTGGCCCGGTTTGGCCCGTTCGGTCCAATCTTGGTCCGAATTCTATAAAATTGGTACCAAAATTCTCGTCTCAATCTCCTCTATCACATTTAGCCATAAAAATCACATGTTGGGTTTTCTAGAATAAATTCTCATTTATAGGCTAATTAGCCGTTAATTAACCGGGTTTTACAGAGATTAACCTAAACCTAATCCTAATTCTAGAGAGAAGTGAGAGCTTCTCTCTCTAAAACTAACTCTAAACTAATCCTAATTATGCTATATGATTCCCTCATTCAATAATTGATGCCTTTCCCTTAATCCTTCATCCTTTTATTCCTTTCTCCTAGCAATTTGCGCCAAAAATGGGTTCAGAAACCTTCTCAAATCGCCAGGCACGTGTTGATTAATGAAGTCATGTGCGGTCATCGACGCGTGCACGCACGGTACGCGTGCGCGTCCCTGGCCGATTCTGCAATGTGCGCGCGAGCGCCTTGTGCGCGTGCACGTGCTTGGCCGAGATCAATTCTTTTGTCTTTTGTGCTTCTCTCCATTTGCATGCTTCCTTCCTTGTTCCTTTGATCCATGCCTAGCCTATTTCAATCCTGGAATTACTAGCAAACACATCAAGGCATCTTATGGAATCAAGGAGAAATTAGAATTCATCAAAATAGGGCTTAAAAAGCATGTTTTTACACTTAAGCATAAATATGGGAGAGATAACAAAACTATGCTAATTCATAGGCTAAATGTGACAAAAGGTTATCAAAATACTCTAAATTCAATACAAGATAAACCCTAAAAATGGGGTTTATCAGGTATACAACTTCCAAGGCATATCATGGTTGAAGACTTGGAAGAGGTTTATCAAGAGATGGAAATTCAAGAAGAAGAAGCACAACCTTCCATGCCCTTGGTAAGCAATGAAGAAGAGATTGAATTGGAAGAAAGCTACCAAGAGGAAGAGGTTGATATTGAAGAAGCTTGCAAAGAGGTGGAAGTTATCCAAGGAGAATACAAGGGAATGGAACTTGCAAGATCACTAGAAACACCTCTCTCAAGGCCATTACTATCCAATACAACATCCAAGTGGGTAAAATTCCTATCCTTAACCTTTACTTTCCCACTTGAATATGGGCTACTGGAGACAGATGGTCAACTTAGAGTTCTTTGTGGCATTAAGAGTAAGAGGAATATGGTTAATGGTAAGATTTGTTCTACAAGGTTCAATATGGTTGAAAGCTCAAAGTTTAAATGGAAAGGTTGGTGTAGAGCTCGATTGAATGGGTCTAGCAAGTTGTTTGGACGCTTCAGTGAGAATTCTAACTGCTTGCCACTTGGTTGGAGAAATAATGATCAACAAGAAGACGGGTGCAAAAGCAAGGTTTGGGATCCCGGAATTTATTCTATCAATCAAAACTCTTGGGGCCTTGTCACTTGCTTTAACTTGCTTGAAGGCTTTATGCGCCCAGTTTGGGACCCCAGAGGCTACTAGAATTATAAACATTGGTGGGGATTCCTGGATGAGTTCAAGCACAAGCCACCATGACAAGGAGCTCACTATGTCCAACTTAAGGACTTTAACTAAAAGTGCTAGGTAGGAGACAACCCACCATGGTATGATCGTTCCCTTTCATTCTTAGTTCACGCGTCTATGGCGCACATGCGTCCCTTGGGGGATCAAAAAGTGCACAAATGTTACAAAGAGTTGGGCTGGAGGCGTGCAGGAGGGAGGCTTAGCACACCAACAACCCATGCGGAAGCGTGCATTGCGCGTACGCGTCCCCTGCACAATTGTCAATCCACGTGTAAGCATCCCTGACGCGTATGCGTGCCTCCGAAAATCGGCATAATTAAGTATTTCGGCCGAAAATTGTGCTGGCCTCACGCTGGATTCGCGCAAAAGGTACTGCCTCGATCACGCGTACGCGTACTGGACGCCTCTGTGTCCCTCTCCTTTTGTGCAACCCACGCAGACGCACGCAGTACGCATACGCGTCGGTTGCGCCGCACCACTAAATCCCATTGCCGCCAGTTTTCATTCTTTCCCATCCCCCAAATCCTACTTCTCTCTCAATACTAATTCTTTCTTCTTTCTTCTTTCTTCTTTCTTCTTTCTTCTTCGTTCTTCTTCTTCTCTCTTACTAATTATCTATTTTTGCATTCTTATGATTGGAGTTGGTAATTTATTTGGGTGATTGCTTTCTTCTATATTTGCTTGTGGATATATTGAGGAGTGATTTGACAATTGACATTATTCAGTTTGGGTTGCTTTCATGCTTGGATTAATTACTCTACTTTACATGTTTTACATGTATACCAAGTGTTTGTGAAAAGATCCTTATGGCATTATGTACTCTCATTTATTCTATCCTTCTACTTTAAATGCCTATTTTTCACAAAAACCTTGCAATCCTTTATATATTGAACTTAATTGTCACACATAAACATGATTGTTATTTTGTTACATGTGATATTCATTGTTGCTATTGATGCTTGACCTATGCTTCTCATGCCTTTTCCTGCATGCTTTTAAACCTCTTGCATCTAGCTGCTCTAATATGCCTTCATTGACTTCAATTGATATCCTATTTGCATGTAGTCGCGACCATGTATTTAAGACATTATCCTTTACCTTGGCATTGATTATCACTTGAACCTTCCTCCTCCCGGTTCTAACTATTTAAATTACATGTCCCTTTCCTTTCCCCCTCTTTCAGGATAGCCACCAAGAAGGATAAAGAGAAAGCCTCTACAAAGACATTGGCCAAGAGAGGAAAAAAAAGAGCACCAGCTGAGAAATCACAACCCCCGCCCACCTGCACAGCTTTGCATGCACCAAGGACGGTGCAATCTTTAAGTGTGGGGAGGTCGATACCGACTTCCGCGGGTAACTATTTTCTGACTCAACACCAATGTTTAATTTTTTTGGTTAAATTAGTTGTTGCATTTGCATGTTTGATTGCATACTTTACCACTACTTAGTTGAAGTAATAATTTCTTTTTCAAGAAACTTTTTAGAGTATTTCACTAATTTGAATTAAAACTTTTGTTGAACTTGTTTGAAGAAATTTTATTTTGGAACATGGTTTAGAGCTCGAACACACAAAACCAGTGAGATTTTGAGCCTATTCGATTGGTTGCATTCTATCAACCAATACTCTGTTTTGGTGTGTGTTGTTCTCTGTAAAATTGTGAGCTTACATACCCATATGGCCTTATCTTTTTATTATCCTTTGCAAACCAATTTGAGCTTATTTTACCCCATTTGTTCTTTATTTTAGCACATCATTAACTCTAAGTGGAAAACAATAATGTCTCTAATTTGAATCCTTGGTTAGCTTAGACTAGTGAAAGTGCTCACGAACTAAGTGTGGGAAAATTGGGATTGAAAATATTTGGTTTGAGAATTGGGTATTGTATATCCTTGATAAAATGTGAAAAAGAATGTTAAACACATGTTTATGTATTTAATACCTTAATCATATGCATTAAGAAAGACAAAAGAAAAGAAAAATAGAAAGAAAAAAATTAGAGAAAAAGAAAAGAAAAAGAGCAAGTAATAAAAGGGTCAAAATGCCCCAAAGTAAATGATAGCAATGCATATGAGTTATACTCAAAATCGGATGCATGAATATGTGGTAAACCCAGTTAATAGGTAGTTAGGCTTTATATTATGATTACATGGATTGTCTTAGGTTAGGTGGTAAATTTAGGTTAATCAAGGATTCAGATTTTAGTCCACTTGACCAAATACAATCCTACCTTGACCCTAATCTCATTACAACCCTCAAAAGACCTCTTGATTTGTGTATTTGTGCATTAATTTTTTGTTGATTGTTAGATGAAGAGCAAGCCTTAAAAAGCAAGATTAGTAGAGAATTGATAGAATTGAACCTTAAACACTTGAGTAATTAGAGTGTATACACTTCCAGTGAGGGTTCGATGCTCGATTCCTTGTTTCCGGCTTTCATGGGCTATTTTCTTTTGCAAGTCTATTTGTACTTCATTTTTATAATTTGAATTAGTGAAATCATGTTCATATTTCTTTTTGAAGGATTTGTTTACTTTTAACCAAGTAGGTAGAAACATTTTGCATATTAGTTGCATTCATATAGATAGGTTGCATTTCATACTTTCTACCATTCCTCTTCACTCTTATAGCTTCTCTTGAGCTTAGCATGAGGACATGTTAATGTCTAAATGTGGGGAGATTTGATGCACCACTATTTCGTGGTACATCTTGTACTTAATTGAGTGGATTTTATCCACTATTCTCACACTTATTCATATAAATCGCATGTTTTATATTTTCCTTCCTGATTTTGTGCAATGATTGAAAACATGTTTCTTTGGTCTTAATTTAGCTAATTTTAACCCTTTCTTATTACCATTCAATGCCATGATATGTGTGTTAAGTGTTTTCAGAGATTACAGGGCAAGAATGGCTTAGAGGATGGAAAGGAAGCATGCAAAAGTGGAAGGAATACAAGAAGCTGAAGGAACTGTAAAGCTGTCAACTCTGACCTCTTCACACTCAATCAATCATAACTCGAGCTACAAAGGTCCAAATGAGGCGGTTCTAGTTGCGTTGGAAAGCTAACATCTGGGGCTTCAAAATGATATATAATTTGCCATAGTGGCTATGCAGCTAGGCGATGCGCACACGCACTTGATGCGCACATTGGCAAAAAGTCCATCAACGCGCACGCGCACCTGGCGCGTACACGCGACATGCGCGATGTACTGCAACAGCAGAGTGGAGGATTGAAAGAACACTTCTCATTATTCACAATTTAGGTTTTAGATGTAGTTTCTAGAGAGAGAGACTCTCTCCTCTCTCTAGGTTTTAGGATTTCTAGTTCTAAATTTTGGATTGGATAATTGAAGAGAGTTACTACCTCCGTAGAGTTTTTATCATTCTAGTTTGTTTCCTATTCCTTTACTCTTTTATTTCCTATTTACTTTGTTTAGAGTTATATGGATATCTTCGATTTTGGAATTAATTAATGTAAAGATACTTTTCTATTTAATTTTCATTATTTGTTGATTATTTTCGATTGAGTTTTATTATCATGTCCTCTTTCTACTCTCTTTACATGTATGTGAAATTGGCATCCATGTCAATGGAGTAGGCTCCCAACTTGGCTTTGGAATTGATTAATATTTGGAGACCCTTGAGTTAAAAGGCTCAAGAGTTAAATCGTAATTGGGAATTGTTGGCTGGCTCTCTAGTCATTAACGCTAATCCTTCCCAAGGGAGAGGATTAGAGCTTGTGAATAGAAGTTCTCAACTTGACGTTGTTAACTAAGTAGAAACAACAACCTATTATTATTAATCTTGGGAAATCCAACAAAGATAGAACTTCCGATTAATCTTCTCCAAGCCAAGGCCTTTATATTAATTACATAAAACCTCTTGTTAATTTTCCTTACTTTAATTTATAATCATTTATTTTTCCATTCTTCAACCCCAAAAATATACTTTTCCATAACAAGTTATAAGTACACTTCTCTGCAATTCCTTGAGAGACGGCCCGAGATTTGAATACTTCGGTTATTACTTTTTAGGGGTTTTGTTACTTGTGACAAATAATCTTTTATATGAAATGATTCTTGTTAGTTTAAAAGCTATACTTTCAACGAGAACTTATTTGTGAAATTCTAGATCACACAAAAGTCAGTTCGCTAACAACACTTTAAAAGAATATTAATAGATGAATGAATTCTATTAATAATTCAAAAGTAGGTAAACATTACATCAAAAGAACAATATACATTTAAAAAGTGTAAAAGAATAACATAAACATATAAAAATAAATTAATATAAAATAGAAATATCTTACGAGGCTATGACGTAACAATTTATTATATATGCACAATTTGGTCTTAGTATTCACCAAAGATCGGTAAATATTTTTTATCAATCTCCTTTAAAAGAAAAAAAATCAAACTCCAATATTAACAAGTATTAGTAATTAACTATATTGGAAGAAAGCAGCATGAAACATTGTTATATATGGAGTTACTTTGTAATTTTTTGTAGATTTTTTCTTCACCACTTTACGAAATGTCGTTCTTTTAATTGTGAAAATATGTCAAAGTTAAAAATAGGGAATGGCCAATAACGTTTATTAATATGATATTCATAAATTAAAATGACTTTAATAAATATTAAATTATATGATGATAACATTAATTACGATTTTAATAAAAATTAAAATATACAGTACAATCCTAGTAATTAATATATTAATATGATTTTTATGTAGGATGGCATAGTATTCACACATGGGAGAGGCAAAAACCAGAAGGGATATTCCTGCATGCAATGAAATTAAAAATTTAAGATTAAAAAAATAGTAAATATATTTGATGAAGAGCTTAGTTACCAAATAATAAATGGAAAAAAATTGAAGATTTGTATAGACTTGCCAATAATTCCTACAGCAAAGATCAATGTGGTCATGAAGAAAGAAGAAATGTGTACGAATGAAACAATGAAAGCTTAGATAAAAAGTTGTATGTTAATTGACTTAATTCTATTTGATGGTATGGTACAATGTTAAAGCTTTGAAGGCTCCAACATATTTATGTTATATCCATCGGATAATTGGAAGCAACTTGGTAATTTTTAATTTAGTGAAAGGACAAGCAACTTGGATAAATTTGATTCTCTATTATACACATTTTATAATTTGTCTTCACTTAAATCACCGCCGACCCTGATTTTTTTTCCTTTTTTCCTTGAATATATATATATCGACTTTGATTTTACGTATACTAGCAGAGCAACCCGTGCATTCGCACGGCAACATATATTATTGTTTAGATTTAGAAAGAAAAAAACTAAATCTTTTTATTTTTAAGTTATTACCACAAAAAAACTAAATCTTTCCATGTCTAAATATTATTAAGCTATAATATTATTAAAAAACAATCTTTTGTTTGAATTTTATTTTTATTATCCATGTAAAAATTATTTCTGGTCACAAATCAAACATTGAGTACATAATTATTAAAGAGAAGTCGCTGATATCTATTAAAAAACAAAGTTAGTACAAAATTATCAGAGAGAAGTGGTTAACCTCTATTATGAGACAAAGTTTGTCAAAAAGTTCAAACAATTTTAGAACATTACACAATTAATCAAAATAGACCACATACTTTAACCACTGCATTCATCTATGTACTCGTTAAAATGACAATTCAAAGATTTTCCAAACATAAAGATCTAACTGAGGCATAATGATCCTAGGGTTGTGTCTTCAACTTTATCTAAGTCATTTGAAATTTTGATGTTACAGTAATTGTTGTCTTCATCAAGTTGAAAGAATTGAATGAATTAATACAATAAAAATCATATGATTTATTTTACCAATTTAAATAAGATACCTTGTGTTTTATTCTTCACTACTTAATGCTCCATTCTTGAATTATGACAAATTCTGCATATGTTCAAGACCGAATGAGGAGATGCTACTGCTGAAGTCTTCTTTTGAACACTCCAAAACTGCATTAAATCTACTCCACCATCCAAAAGGAATTTCAATAATTTATTTAATCAAAACTTCTTCTCCGTTTTCGTTAGGTATTTTGACTCATAGAAAGAAACCCCTTTGAAGATTTGGTAAAAAAGTGATACAATGAATCTGGGCCCAAATGTAACAAAGGTAATTAAAAAAAAGTTAAAGACAATTACAAATACACCCCTCAATATGAAAAATTAACGCTGCACAAAAGTATAGTGCAATAACTACATCAAATTCAAGTTTAAATAATGAACTAAACATTATAATTTTAGTGATGAGTTATAAGAGAAGATATAAATAAATATAAATTAATTCCATATTATAATTTAAATCTATCTATAATCTTAAAAATACTTTAATACTGGAATTCTATTTTTGATTCAAAATGAATAAAAAAGAAAAAGAAAAAGCGCTAATACAAAGCTATCCTAATTCTGGACTCAAACAAAAACATGATTAACCTGTTACATGAATTAAATATTATTAAAGTCTTATTACTGATGTATATACTATTAAAAAATTGAAGAATAAATTAAAAGTGAAGACATAATGGCTGAAATAGCATAATATTAACTTCAAATATAGAAACCCATACAAAAGAAGATGAAACAACAGTTAAACATAAAGCATTACAAAGTTCACAACATATTACTAATATTCTACACCAGTTTGAGAAAACTCTTAAACACTAACATCTTCATCATTGCATAATAGCAAGAAAGATACTTGAGTACAATACATGTAACACGAACAAAATGCAAGACTCTTTCCAATTCTTCACTTCAATGCCAGATATTGGACTCTGATTGACGTTGGATACACAATTTGAAAGCATCTTGAAGTTGATTTATAGTTGTAACAGAAGAAAATTCATGTGCCAAATTTACCTCGCTGGTAGTAGAATTGACCTCTTGGTTAACAGAAAATTCACAAGGCTACAAAAAATCACAAAATACAAAACACTCATCAGAGTAAGAACAAAAGAAATAAAAAATTATCAATAAAGGCTAATGAATACTAAAGGAAATCACTTTAAAGTAAATGATTTAATAGTATAATTTAATGCAAACCTTTTGTTGCATATTAACTGTAGCCTCTGTTGTGCAACCAAAATCTATGGAGTATTGCTGCATAAATGAACCGAAAGAAAAAGAAAAATTAATAATACACTGATAAATAATTAAATACAACACCATGAGACACAAGAATTGAGTTTTGAAACCGAGAGTGAATGAAGAATTAGCTAAACCTTATCATATAATTTCTGATTTCGTAGTTGGAATGAATCAGCTATTAACCTTCCTGAGGTTGAAGGTCTAACAACTTTGGCACCATGAACAGAATCCGATAATTCAATTTGAAAACTACTTGACTGGAATAAAACATGAATGAATTTCAAAAATTTAAATAAGATTAACAGAGGACAATAATATAATTGCAATAAAGAATGAGAACATAATTAAATTTAAAAACACAAGATAGAATATGAGCAAAATGTTATCATTGCAACCAAACCTTTTTATCATGCATTGGAGAAGCACGTTCAAAGAGATTGACCAATGAAACATCATCACAAATACGATGCACTATATACACAGTTGTGTTATACTCATAACCAACAGGTCTAGGATCTATCATTAAAACCATCTTCTTCCCAATTAAACAGTCAGACATGGTTGGCAGGACTCTATGCTCATAAATAGTCTATATAATTCAAAGAAAAATACAGAAAAAGTAAGCCACAAAAAACAATTTAACCAGTAAGAATGAGATGGAGAAATAAATAATAAGGGTAAGATTTCTATGCACGAGGAAATCCAGCAAAAACAATAAAAAGAATAAACAAACCTCTTTGAAATTTGATTTTTCATTCAACAAATCACCACAATCTTTCTTGATAATATGCCTAACTTCACGATCATGCAAAATGAATACATTGCTACCACTTGCATGAGAAATCACCACCTTTAACCGATAGCTTTTTAAAAAATTCAAAAGAAAAGAAACATTATTGAAATAACTAAAAACCTATGCAGAACGATGAATTTCGCAAATAAAAAAAGTAATCACAGTTAATTTTGTTAATATAATAAGAATGCAACCAATTTTTTTTTAAACCTTGGAATAGCGTCAACACACTCAAGCTGACACATACTACAAAAAAATTGTCCATTCTGTGGATAAATAACTGCACCACAAAGACATGAAGAATACCACCATTTTTGCTCCTTTAACACAGATGTGATCTTTCCAAGTACTAAGCAGAAAACATCCTACATGGATTTTTTTTGTAAGTCAAATAAGTAATAAGGCAATATCAAAAGGAAGAAAATAGAGAATGAAAAAGAATCCAAAATGGAGAAAAAAAAAACTATTTTCCAGAAAGTTTCGTATGAAAATTAAACTTAATTTGATCCTAAAAATATAAAAAAAACTAAAATATAATTACATACTGGCTCTGGAGTAGAACGATAGTAACGCACAGCAAAAGGATCAAGCAGCATGTCATCAACATTGCAAGCATGAATAAAAGCATCGCATGCAATTCGACTTTTATATTTTTCAACTTCTGCATAGTGATGATAATCTTCACATATGGGAGTATAGATAGGTGCTTGAATACCACTCTACATTATAAATCAAAATGTTATACTCAATAGATGAATATAACCTTGAATAACAACTAAGTTCAGTTTGGAAAAGTGAAAAAATTAATATATATAAAAGATGTGCTATAAAATCAACAAAACCATTTAAACATACATTTATATTTGGATCAAGCTTCAACTCAACATGTGGTAGATTGTCATTCAAGATTGAAATAACTTTGAATGTCCCAGTGTATGGCTCGTTGCTTACTTTTTTGCAGTCAATTTTAAAAATCAGCTCTTTCCCAATAAAAAGATCAAAAAAGGTAGGATACAATGCATAACTGAAATCCTGGAATGTTTTTAGAAAAAGAGTTAACAAATAAATGTTAAATGAGAACAAAGACAGAAATAATATTTAAAAACAAAATGAATCTAAATCACATTGAGTTCTTTCTCATGATCCATCAATGCAGAAGAACATGTCTTTCCAAACAATTTAGTTGCAGCAGAATCCATAAGAACAAAGACAGCAGTTGCATTTCTATCTTCAACAACAATCCTAACTCTATACCTGTAAAGATAAATTTTTAAAAATAAAAAAATATCACTAATATAAGAGAAAAAAAAGAAGTTTAAATTGATAATAGAAAATCAAATCAACGAAGAAAGAAATAATATATTTTAACTTCTAAAAATAATTACTTTGCAATAGCATTGTCAACATCTCTGTCACAAACTTGACAATGGAAAACATTATCCACTTGATCAAGACTATGTCCACAAACACATGAAAACAGCCACCAATTAGCACCACCAAAGATTTCTTTTACTTTAACTACAACAAAGAATAAACCATCCTGCAAATAATGAAAACCACAAAAAAAACCTTTTAAGTTTGCAAAGAACTTACATTCATTTAAAAAGATTGCATTAACATTATATAGTGCATACAGAAGAATAAAACATGACCTCAGTATTCTCTTGAATCACTTGAATTGTGCGAATGCATCTCCAATTCAAGGAATCATCATCAATGTTTGAAACTAAAGAACCATGCTCATTCTTTGTAAACATATTAAAATGACAACTTGCTACATTCATTCTGCAAATATAAAAAATTAAGAGACAATTACAAATTTTCAAATATCTAAAAAGACCAAACGAAAATTCATAAAAAATAATTATGCTTACAACTAACCTTTCAAGAAAATGCACAGTTTCTTGCAAATCAGGGTTGATAAGGATATTTGATATATTTAATACATTTTGCAAAGAAACTCGATCTGAATAATACATAACGCAATAAAATATATCGGTAAAGACCAAAATGAAAGGTAAAAAAAAGCACAACATTAGATTGTTAATTTCTGATAATTGCATGATTTAAAAATAGAAAAATTAAATGGAATTCCAAACCTCCATAAACTTTGATTTTAAAAGATTGCAGAATAATTATAGGAGGTCTCTGAAATTTAGTTAGCATAGAAAACTCCAAACATTCACAACTTTTTCCAAACACATTGCACTGAATCTTCTTCCTATAAACATGAAATTCAAAGGCATTACAATTAACATATTAAAATAACATTAAAAAATAAAATAGTTAAAAGTTTAGATCTCATGATAAAATACCCATCAGCATAAAGCTCCAAGATGACAACTTTAATCATTTTTCCACAATAATTAATTTCTTTATCCGGACGCACACCAGTGATAACTCCAACAAAATCTAGAAAAAATATTAAAAAAAAACAAATATATTATAAATAGACTAACCATTTGAGAAAGAATAAAACTTTCATTGCTAAAAAAACAGATTACAATTAGTTAGAAATACAAAAATCCTAATCTAATTACATACCTATTAAATAGTCAGAGTCACCTCTTTTTTCTAGTATTTCAGATATTGGACAGAAACTGAAACCATCATTTAAAGCTGAAAAAGGAACTCCTGGGGTGATAGTAGTTTCTTCTTGAAATAGCAACTTGAAACGATGCTGAGTTACCCTGTTGGACCCAATATTTGGAACAATAGAAAAATTTGTCATGACGTAAACGCTTCCCTGATCTAACACATCAACAACATCCGATATGAAACATTCTTTGATGATAGCTTCAATCTTATCCAGCTGTTTTAACAAATAAAAAGCGTGAAAAAAATTAAACACACTCAATGGTGTTTAAAAGTTGAAAGAAACCAAACAATTTTTTTTCCATGAATATGGAAAAAAAAGCTGTGAAATTACTGTAAAAATAAAAATTAAAAGATAATATTACAACTCACATTCTGGTCCATCAGTATAAGGTGCAGCAACCCATCATCATTTTCTTCTAATACTGAGTTTCCATCAAACCAAAGTCTAACAACTTTCACTCTCAACCTCCATGTTTCTCTCCAAGGCGTAATGCACTTGATTGGATCAAATAAAGTATGCATCTTCTTTAATGTTCCCTCACAATGCTGAAGAAGTGAAATAAAAATGAAGAGCAAAGCAGAGATGAACATAAGTTGGCAATTTTCTCCCTCTCTTGTTACATATATATAAAGCTTCTGCTATAAGTTTGCTTAGGGTATGACAAGACTTGACTTTCCCTTCTTGGGAAAGAACAAAAAACTTCAAGTATAATTCACCCACTAACCTGCAAAAAATACCAACTTTATATGTCATAATAAAAAAAATTATTTTGACAAATTAAATAAAAAGTTAACAAAAAAAACTGGTATGTTAACGCCTTTTTTTTCAAGCAAGAACTAACTTGAAGAAATTAAATTGAAAATAAAAAGGTTAATAACAAAAATAAATTATAAAAGAAACTATTTGCTTAACAACTTTAAAAAAATTAAATCAAGAATAAATATAAGAAATGATCAGCCACAAGATAAAATCCTTTAAAATGAAAGAACTTATATGCCAAATAATACACTTTTGTATCGCTATTGATTGGTGAAGAATCACACGCAAAGGCTTTTTGTTAGTTCTCTCACTGACTAACCTGCAAAAAATACCAACTCTACATGTCATATTGATACTTAATTAAAAAAATTATTTTGACAAATTAAAGAAAAGATTAAAAAAAATTGGTTCACTAAAATTTTATTTTTATTTTCAAGATAGAACTAAACTGAAAAAACTGAATTGAAAATTATTAGTTAATAATAAAAATAAAGTATATAACTTAGTATATTAAAGAGTCCAATAATACTTAATATTTTGGACCCTCATTTCTTATATTAAAATAGAAAAGTGCATGAAATATATAATTTAAGAATTATAAAATTTAATAAGTATTCATATATTATAATCTATAACAAATAAATAAACATACCAAAAATTTTGTTGAAAACTTCTGTAAACACTATATTTTCAGTCAAGTCGTCTTCAGGTCTATTTTCATCACATAAGAGTATCTTCAATCCCTTTTTATACTTAACACGTGATATAGCAACATACAATTGACCATGAGAAAACACAGGACGACGTAAGAATAACCCAACGGTTGATAAAGTTTGTCCTTGACTTTTGTTAATTGTCATAGCAAAGCAAAGCAATAAAGGAAACTGCCGACGTTGAAACTTAAAAGGTAACCCAGAATCACTTGGAATCAAATTCATTCGAGAAATGAAAACTCTATCACCGACGTTACTTCCAGAAACAATATCTGCAGTAATTACATTTCTTCCAAGGCTATGCACAATAAGTCGAGTTCCATTACATAAACCACCTGCTGGATCAATATTTCTCAATAAAATAACAGGAGCACCTACTTTCAACTTTAGAGAATGATTTGGCAATCCTGAACATTTTATTTGATTTAGAAACTCAACATTAATCCAATTAAGATCAATGTCAACATTAGCATCGGTACCACATATACAATCTGAGCTCAAATACTCTTTCATCTCACCTGGTAGTAAATTCACAATATGATCATTGATCTCCTCAACAATTTCAATAGTTGCAGCGAGAATAGCCCTATCTTGAAAATATGTTGAATTATTCAAATTTTCAGAAAGATTAGGATATATGACTGAAACAATATCAGTAATTGGATCATCAGTGATAGGAATTAACAATTCTGAAGCAATTTTAACAAAGACTCTATCATCAATCCTTGTACCACATTTACCTTCTCCAACTTGAAGAATCCACTCTGAGAATAATCTTAATTCATCCATGTCTGAATTTTGAGCTGCACTTTCTAAACGCATATTCCTAGTTAAATTAAAAACTTCACAATGCTTCCATAAATATGAAGAATTAATTGAAGCCATAACAATCTCAGCACGAGAGGCTTTTGGTATAACGGGTAAAACTTGTCTGAAATCACCTCCTAAAACAATAACTTTACCTCCAAAAGGCAAGTTTTGATTAGAAATAGAAGTAACTTTCATCAGATCTCGAAATGTTCTATCAACAGCCTCAAAAGCTAACTTGTTTGTCATTGGAGCTTCATCCCAAATGATTAGATCTGCTTGACGAATTAAATCTGCCTTTTGCGAATTAACTCTAATTCTACAAACAGATTCTTCATTCAATTCAATAGGGATATTAAACATTGAATGTGCAGTTTTTCCACCCGGCAGCAACAAAGAAGCAATACCACTTGAAGCAACATTGATAACAATTTTTCTCTCAGATCGCAACTTAGTTGACAATGTTTTATAGAGAAAAGTTTTACCTGTTCCACCAAAACCATATACAAAGAAGAAACCATGTTCTTTGTTGAGAACACGACTAATAATGGCATGGTATATACTCTCTTGTTCAGCTGTAAGTTGAGCAAAATAATCATCATGCTGAGCCAACATCTCTGATACATCATATTGCATTTCACGCACAACCATAGAATTAGAAAAAGCAGAAATTAGATCCACATTAGGTAGCGGCATCCCAGCATAATCTTTCAAAGATTTGCCATTATTTTGCAAAAGTTTCTCGATCTCAATCAAACAAAAGGTTTGTAACTCCTCAAGTGTCATTGTTAACGCTATTAGAAAAAAGAAAAAACTAAAAGTTACAAAAACAAAGAAATAGTTCCAATGAGAAATTATGTTGTTTAACATGTATGAAAATAATTGAAACAAATAAAGTAAATTCGTTTCTTTTAAAAAATACCTGGATATTGTAGCTGAATCCTTCTATGATAAAGAATGTCATCAGATAAATACACCCAAGTTTGATTCCAAACAGATAAAGGTCTACTAATTGAAGCTGACAATAATAATGTTACAAATAATCGTCTGAGTTGCAAGCCTGTTCCTAACAGAGCAGTTTCTTTAATAGCTTCAACAAACTCATTATCATCAGTCAACAATCCTAATGCAGAACATGCTTCTTGAAATGTATCATAAGTAGTCCCATTAACTGTTCTAATGCTCTTAAAGCTAGTACACCCTCTTTGTACATTTAATAACAAACGCATATAAAACAATTCACCCGCAGTTGGGGGAACAAAACTCAATCTACCGATTGAAAATCCCCTTTGTCTTGGTTTCCATTCCCTATTATCAACAATATAAACAAAATGCCGTGGGAACTCAACATATGTCAAATCTTTCCCTTCGGGATAGACCCTATTTTCTAACATCCAAGCTATAAACATGGTAACCAACTCCTTATTCCTCACAAGAATAGAACTTATAGTGTCACGATCATCAAAGATAATATGTTGCTGGTTTGGCAAATGGAAAGTTAACCTTTGAACAGATGGCCATCTATGATGAATATCATATGCAAAAATTCTCCATACAGACTCACACGGAGATAGATATCGACAATCAAAATACTCTTTAATTTCATCAAGAACACGAGTATTTTGGTTCCCAACATGAACATTGCTAACTGTGGCTGTAACACGATCAGGACCTTTGTTGACATATTTGAATAAATATTTAATCACATTTGACTTATTGCAAAACTCCAAATTGATGTGAGCACGATACTTCATTAAAAGCAAAGGATTATAAGGGACAACAAATCTATTATCAATCTGAACACCATAAGCTTCATATGTAACACCAAGATCACGACGTCTGTAAATAGGATAACCTTCTTCATCAAAAGAAGTTTGTTCACTAAACCTCTTTGGATAAAATTTAGAACACCTACCATCACGCATACACGGAGAATTAAACCTAAGTTGACCACAAGGACCATGAATCATAAATTTTGTTACCACATCATAAAGCTGAGGATATCTTGTAGGATTAGGAAGCTCAGCACATATAAGTTCATCTATTATCTCAGTTGATTGTAATCTTGACCTTCCATCAAGCCAAAGTACAATATGTGCATGTGGTAGTCCCCTCTTTTGGAATTCAATCGTATACATACCTAAATTAAAATGATAAACCAAAATTTGTAAACAACATTCACAACTAAAGTTTTTAAAAATAATGTAAGTAACATTTACGCACATGCATTAAGTGGCTCAAAGAAAACACCATCTTTTAAATCAGTGAGTAAACACTTCAATTTTGCATGGAAAACTCGACACGAAATATCCGGACGATCAGCAATAGGAATACCATCAATACTTGTATATCTTTGAAATTCAGGCCAATTTGGATTGCAAGTCATTGTCATAAATAAATCCGGATAACCAAAATGCTTACAAATAGCCATTGCATCTTGACAATTGTTAAACATGTATCTTTTGCCACCAGTGAAAGAAGAAGGTAAAATAACTCTTGTACCTATTGATGAAGCTTCAATATCACCACGCTGCATAGCTTCTTCAATTCCGTTTAAAAATTCTCCGCGAATAGTATTTTGTTTTTGCCTTATCTCATAAAGCCTTTGTGACTCAACCATAGAGAAACTATCAACAATAAATTGTTGGAACAACCTTCTAGATTTGTGAATAATACTTTCTTCTATCTCTCTCATTTGCAAACGAAAACATATGAACTCACGCAATGAAACTTTTGTCCTTCTACCACGAATATTGATATTCTGAACACCTCTATAAGGTATGTTCTTTTCGAAACCATCTTCACCATAAGGAAAAAGTAAAGGATATTGCAATGGCCAATATAAAGGGTGAGTTTCATAAATTCGTCTCAATTGACCATCTACAGATCGAAGGATTATATCCCTTCCTTGATCAGAACTATCAAAATCACCAACTATTAAAGCAGCTATTTCATCACATGATGGAAAATTATAGACTCTCCGATCAGATCTCCTTTGACAAAATAATTTAAGAGAGTAAACTTCTGAAGGATGATACTCATGGAATTCTCGAACTCTTCGAAATGACTTTGCAATAACATTATGTTCATCAATCATTTGCAGCAATCGAACAATCAATTCTGTATCTATATCAAATGTATGACTGGCATAAAAAGAACATAAGAATCATAACAACACACATACATCTTAATTTTTTTTAAATTCAAAGTTTAAATAAAAATTAACACATACCTAAAAATACTTTGCCGATTAGTAACCTCGTGTGCCGTGTCATAAACATATAGTTGTGCAAACTTAGGCTTTTCGCCAGCATTAGGCAGCAAACTACCAATTCTGTGATAATTTTGTCCAGTCACAATAAACTGTGGCGGACCACTCCCATCATTGATAGAATTAAGAATTTTACCCCCAAATGAGGTGAAAGCGAACATACTGTTGTATGAACGTATATTCTTTTGGAAATGTCGGCTTTTGGCATCAATACCGTTAATTAGTTCAACTAATAAATCAGGTGCTCGCTCCAAAAACGGTAATTGAACTTTACCTTTAGCACAGCAAATTGTAAAAACAGGTTGCTCTTGTCTTGAATCTTTCTTTAGTCGTTCTAAATACCAAAAAGAAGCTCCACACATGGAACATGTGCAATCACAATCTCCAATATCAAGACAATCTAAAGAACCAATGTATGATGTAAGATTGGTTTATTTAAAAAAAGTTAAACTTAAAAAAAGTAAAAATGTCATACTAAAGCACTTACTACTTGTTATTATTACCCTTTATACTAAAAAAAAACTGCTTTTAAACAAAATTTACATTTAATAATTTTTAAAAATATAGTTAAATAGTTAGAAGTTGTTATTGTAACTTTATTTGCAAGAAGAAGTATATATTTCTTTGTTAAAAAAGCTGTTTTAGAAAAGAAATTATCTAAAAAAAATTTATATTTTTCTAAAAGATATATTAAAGAAGAATTTGTTTTAAACAACTTATGATATAAGATTGGTTTATTTTTTAAAAAAAAATTAAGAGTCTAAAACACTTGTTGCTTGTTATAATTACCTAAAAAAAACTGCCATTGAAAAAAAATTACATTTACCCATTTTTAAGAGTACATAACTTCTAAAAAAACTTCATATATTTTCCTAAAAGATATATTAAAGAAGAATTATTTTTAAAACAATTTAGATATAAGACTGGTTTATTAAAAAAAATTAAAAAGAGTAATTAAAAATATAAGACTAAAACACTTGTTGCTTGTTATGATTACCCCTTATGCTTAAAAAAGTTGCTTTTAAAACTTTGTTTGCAAGAAAAACTTTTTCTTTCTTAAAAAAGTTGGTTTAAAAAAGAAATTCTCGAAATAGTTAGAAGTTGTAACTATAACTTTGTTTTTTAAGAGCCAATGAGTAATAGCTCAAATGGCATAGTCTCTCCATACTCAAATAAGATGTTGCAGGTTCGAGTCTCCTATCTTTGATAAAAAAAAAACTTTATTTTTTAAGAAAAACTTTGTCTTTCATAAAAAGGTTGTTTTTGAAAAGAAATTCTCTAGAAAACTCCTTATATTTTCCTGAAAGATATATTAAAAAAGAATTTTTTTAAAATGATTTATGATGTAAGACTGGTTTAATTTTTTCTTTTAAAAAAAGAAAAATTTTAAAAAGAATAAAAATATTAGACTAAAATACTTGCTACTTGTTATGATTACACTTTATGCCTTAAAAAATGCTTTTAAAAGAATTCCATTTAAAATTTTAAAAATATAATTAAATAGTTAGAAGTTGTTACTATAACTTTATTTTTAAGAAAACATTTTTTCTCCTTAAAAAGGTTGTTTTAGAAAAAAAAATTCTGTTGTAAAACTTCTTATATTTTTCCAAAAGATATATTAAAGTAAATTTTTTTAACCAATTTATTATGTAAGACTAGTTTATTTAAGAAAAAAAAACTTAAAAAAGGTTAAAAATGTAAAACTAAAACACTTGCTGCTTGTTATGATTATCCTTTATGCTAAGAAAAGCTGCTTTTAAAAAATAGTTTACATTTAATAATTTTTAAAAATATAATTGAATAGCTAGAAGTTGTTATTATAACTTTGTTTGCAAGAAAAATTATTCTTTCTTAAAAAGTTGGTTTAATAAAAAAATTATCTAAAAAAACATATATTTTTTTAAAAAATATATTAAAAAAGATTTTTTTTAAACAACTTAAGAGATAAGACTGGGTTATTTAAAAAAAATAAAAAATTTAAAACACTTGCTATTTGTTATGATTACCCAAAAAAAGCTGCTTTAAAAAAAATTACATTGTTAAAATTTTTAAAAATATATAACTTTGTAAAAAACTACTTATATTTTTTTAGGAAATATATTAAAGGTGATTTTTTTAAAAAAAAATATATTAAAAAAAATTTTGTAGACACTGTTGAAAAAGATGTTAAAAAAATAAATGGAAGAAAAGTTAGCTAGACTTATGTTAACATATGAATTAAAAATAATTTAAAGTTAACCATAATTAATTTAAAAAAAGGTTGAACCTAAGCATAACTTAAAAAGATGAAAAAATTGAATAACCTAACCTTGCATTTCACTTTGTGCAAATAATGGATGATCAGCAGCAACATCATCAACAGGTGAAATACTGATAGAAGGATCTAAAATATCTAGTAATTCCTCTATCTGATAGAAGGATCTAAAATATCTAGTAATTCCTCTATAATTTCAAACCAAACAAAAATGAAATCAAATCACACAAATCAACACTATAAAATTATTTATCATTTCTTATAATAATACCGTGAATAATATTGAATATAGTTATGACAACTAAATAATTTATCTATATTGAAGTAACAATAAAGTTAACCAATAAACAGGAGAATTACAAACAACATATATTCCATTAAAAGTAACACATTCTATGAAATAAATGTATAAACATTTACCATAATTAATTCCAGTAGCTTTATCTCCAAGTTTTCTTTTAGCAACTAAGAACGAACCAGCCATGGATAGAAGAAATAAATAGGAAATAAAAGTAAAACCAATCAACTTATATTAATAACTATGACCGACTCTAACCTAGTAAAAAGAAGGACAACACACCTCTTATATTCCCAGATTTCAATGCTTTCTTCCTTTTCAAAATGTTAATTCTTTTCAACCTCGAAGCCGCAGCATTGGAAGACATGATTTTAAAGGAAATAAAAGACAGCAACCTACAAAAAGACAGAATAACGCATCATTTTATACGTAATCGAGAAGACTGTTGAATCACACACACGCTTGCTCTGTATACTTATATACGTAACACAAAAAGGTTGAGATATAAATCAATAGGAACAAAAAATAGTATATAAGCACAAATACAAAAGGATAGTAGCAAATTTGCAATAGAAATGAAATATTCGATCAATTACAATACAATCAAATGAGACTATTACATTGAAATTTACTGTAACCATATGATACGTTGAATTAAAACACATGTTCAAAGACAATTATGGAGCATAACAACAACTAATCATGAACAACACAAATGAATAAAAGACAGCATACGAAAAATACAAAAGAATTAAGACTAATGAAGCTATTTCCTTCCATTAATATTATAAAATTCACTACACTTGCTTGCTTACGTTCACAAAAGTGACATTATAATTCCACACTCTGACTATAATCTATGTCCTTCTAAATACATGACAATATGTCCAATCTTTAGCAAAGTACATTTGAAATTAACACATACCCTTCCTAATTCAAAAAAGCATAACAATACTTACAACAGACCAACCAAAACACGAAAACATGAAGGGATAAGGTGTGACTCTCCTAACAGTTGGACATGTCTCAAAAAAAAAAGGACACACTTCAAATATAAGTCAGCATGAGAAATATGAAATCTAATTCGGAATTTAAGTCATATAACCCTAATAAAGCTGCTAACTTCAGCTAAATGACTATCCATCCAAATTATCTTCAATCTTGATCATCTTTGATGAAGGACCAACAGTTTCCTCCAAGGCTTTCTGAAAATCTGATTCAAGGTTTCTCTTTACTTTGGAACGCACAACATCATTGCAAATAAAAGAAACATCAGTGTTGTCCGAATTATCCAGAAGATGAGATAGGAAGTCCTAGACAGATAAAAAAATATAAAACAACACAACCAATGAATAAAAAGAGAAAATGGAATGCAATAATAAATTGAATAAGAGATTTGATTCAATAGAAAATTTAGACTGTGTGACCTGAGTTTCTTCAACACCTGAGTTGAGCAATGAGCCAACTTCATCAGTAAAGACCTGATTCTCATCATTATCGCCAGAAACTTGAGGAACAACAGATTTCCTATTAGTGTCCATATCTATCGAAATGTCATCAAGACCAGGAACACTTTCATCCTTATCCAAGACTGAAAGCTTAACATCTTTTGAAGTAGGCTATGTATAAGAGGGTTCACCTATGTCCAAACCAATCCCAGGAACATGTGCATCCTTTGATAAAGAATGAAAGAAGAAACACTCAAGCAAGAGCAATGTAATAAAAAAAATAAAAGAATCAAAGAATAAAGAAAAAGCAAAGAAGAATAAAAAAGAAGAACCTTGACAGGTGTCACTTCGTTCTCATTCTCAGCAAGCTCAAACATAGAAATAATAGTTGGGTCATCACATATCCTTTTTACACGAAAGGTTCCAAAGTATTTGTCTATACCAAGGGACTTGGTATCTACTTTTAGTATAACTTTTTTACCCTCTAAAGTTTTAAATGTAATAGGATAGCTATCTCCACACAGAACCTATAAGGATAAAATCAGAGAGGTCACCATCTACGTCATAATGAATAATATCATAAAAAATGATAACTATTTATAGCTCAACATTTAGATGGACGTAAAAAATTATACGTACAGTTGGCTCCTTTTGGACTTCATTAAAAAGGTCAGCACATGCTTTTTTAAGCAAATAAGCTGTTTCACGATCAAACAAAATGAATATGCCCTGTCCAGTATGATCAGAAACTGCTACTTTAAGTCTGAACCTATAACAATATCACGATAAAATAGAAAAATTAATAAAAAACCTTGTTAGAATTTAAGTAAACAAAAAGAGCAAGAAGTAATAATTTAAAAAGCTACAAGTTATGAAAATAGAAACCTTGGAATCACATTTGTCACATGATGCATGCAAAGATCACAGAAATAGACCCCAGACTCAGGATAAACTGCCTTTCCACACACACAAGTGGAATACCACCAACAGCCCTCTTCAACAATATCAGTGATAGTACCCATAATAACAAAACTCCCATCCTGCATACCATGCACAACAGAACACCACGTGAAGGAAAAAAATAATCTAATCGAGGAAAAAAATTAGTTAAAACCACCTTCAAGTATATTCAAACATAAGAGAGCAGAATGAAAAAAGTAAAAATTTATAACCTCTTTGTTATCATGTAATTGATCTATTGTGGATCGCCTAGTTAGGCGCATGAAGTCATCCTCCAATGAAACGGATTTTCCCTCATTCGCAATGAATAAAGGTTGAGTGCCATTAATTCCTTGTTCGACCATGCTAAGATTTAATAAATACTATTCAGTTTCACATCAACAGAATAAAATAAAAAACAAAGAAAGGACCGCAACATAGAGATAATTTGGGAGGGATAACACAAACCTTTTTCGAAAATCAATAACTTCTGACAAATCAGGATTAAAGTAAATTTTTGTTGCTTTCATAACATTCTGGAGACCAGGTTGACCTATGGGTAATAAAAGAATGTCAACAGATCTAAAGATCAGGATAACATAACCGTACACATAATAAGATAACATTCAGTTATAACACCTCGAAAAAGTTTAATCTTAGCAAGTTGAACAATGACAACCGGTTGCTCAACATAACCAGAAGCAAGAAAATCATTTAACTGGTCCACGTACTCTCCAAATAATGCGCATCGCAGCATCATCCTACACATGAAAAAAAGGAAAACTCAGTAGAAGCTTTTTTCAGAATGGAATCCAATACAAATAAATATAGAAACAAAAACAAAGGATGAGAGCAACTTACTTTTGTGAAGAAAGTTCGACAACAACCATCTTAACCGTTTTACCATCCCTGTCATAGTTTTTCTCTTCCCCAACCAATGTCAAAAGACCAATTACATCTACATTGATATGTTAATAGGAGTAAAAAAGATGTAAGAAAGAATTTTCAGAAGAAAAGAAACTGAAGAAGTAACTGAAAGACACGAGGCCAAGACTCACCAACTAAATAGTCATGATCCTGACTCATTTGCAATATGTCTTCAAAGGGATATATAGAAAAACAAGACTTGGGTATTATATCATCAGGAATTGTTGTCACTGTTGTACGAAATAGAAAAATGAGTTTGAACTCATGCTTTGTAGCTCTATAAGAGCCTTGGTTTGAAACAACAGCAAAATAACTCATCTTATAACAACTGCCTTCAAGAAGATGATCTTTAAACTTGTGTATTAGTTGCTTCCTTACAGTGGCCTGGATTTTGGTAGACTATGAACATCCAAAAGAACAAAAACATACAACTCATCAAAAACGAAAACAAAAGCACAACAAAAAATATTGGAAAAATTAATAAGAAGAAACTGAGTATATGAACACAACAAATAAAAAAAAAGATCAACCGCTCACATTTTCATCAACCAGAATAAGTTCCATTGAATTTGGAACATCTGCATTACCAAAGCTAGGTACAGTCCAAGCCCTTAGTACCCTGACTTTGATCCTCCAGGCCTCACGTGGAGGAATGATCTTACTGATAGGATCAAAAGGAGGACTCATTGCAAACAATCAAATCTCAATATCACACTTACGAAAGGCAGAACAAACTCAACAAAGAACAAATAATAGAAAAGAGAGCAGAAAGTCAGAGAAGAGATGGGGGTTAGAGAATGATGTGCACAATATCGAAGAGAGGCAATAGCCTTTTATAGGCAAAAACTAAACAACAACTCAACATTTGAATTTAAAAATTTTGCGATAGTGGAGGAAAATCAGCATTGCTTACCATTTGAAATCTTCCTCATATCCAGGGATGATAACATCAACCACTCCACCCCTTCTCTCAAACATCAAATCAACCATCACCTTCACTCCCGTTCTCAACCTTACCTTTTATTAGTAGCTCTAGTTTTTAGTTTAGCTCTATAGGAAGAAAGAAAAGTAAAAAGATGAAAAGAACAAAGGAAGAGAATGTCGTAATCTATCTAAAAGAAGAATATATTGTAATATTATATACCAACTAACATGACATGAACAGCATTCCAACTGACATCAAGAAGAAAAAAAAAAGTAAAAATGCATACTACACATCACAATCTCCTACCTAAACTATGAAATCAGCTCCAGATTCAGAAACATCACTATTCATCAGAATTCAATTAAATGAATGAACATAAAATAAACCCTAAAATGGGACAAGTTCAGTATAATTATACATAAATAATTTAATAGTAAGAAGAAGATATAAATAAACAAATAATCAAATACATGTATTATGGTTCATTACAAAAACATGGATACAAACAATTAAATAGTAAGAAAAACAAAATCTTACTTTGAATTGATGAAAGTAATAAGATGACGGCTGTCACTATGTTGCCATGAGTCTCCATATCCAACAGCCACGCCAATTGTTTGCCCTAAGTAACATATTTTGTATATAAATAATCAATTTAAGCTAAATGTTATCCTGAACCTTCTATTGGGCTTATAACAAGTGTTGGATACCCACAAAAAAATTTTGAAAAGTGGCCCAAAAATAAATACATTGAATACAGGTTCTCATTGACTAAGAATATACATTGAATTCTTTAACTTACTGAACCCCTTATATATTAGGTGAAGAATTAGTTTCAAGGTAATAGATAGAGTTGTAGCTCTCAAATCAAACAGTAGAATAGAAGCATGTGATTCATTCTTGCTTTTTATTTTTAGTCTGCAGTTTTGCCCCAAAAAAAAAGCAAAGAAAGGAAAAGGTGGATTGGAATTTGGAAGCGGCAATAATGATAAATACCTACCCGCTTTTACCAACAAAGAATCAGAATTTAAAAGTATTTTATTTTTTAGAAAAATCAAAATTTTGAGAAAATGCCATATAAGCACTAACTCTTCCAAGTTTACTAGTATAGAAAGATAGCAAGGACATGTTGCATGCTAGCTAATATAACTTATTATAAAGAATCTATTCCATATTTTCATTGGCACGCTTGAGCTTTCTTTCCCAAAAATCATAAAACAGCACAATGCACTTAAGCTAGAGAATAAAATAGATTGAAACTTGAAAGGCTTAGTATATGCTTATATGGTATGGTATATAATAATTGTATAGTGTAAACAAATTGAGCAGTTTAGTATAGTGCATTTTTTCTATCCAAACCAATTCTCTTGGATACAAATGAATATTGTACTCTAAATCCGTGAAAAGGTAAAAAAATTCAGCAAAATCATTGTAATTGCCATCTGTAACCATTTAATCACACGTTTCAGCACAATAATCATTTAGCAACAAGAATCTATGAAACAGAAATTAGAATTGCAACAAACAAAAAATATAATTAACTCATTCAAGAGATAGTGACAAGAACAACATATTAGGGCAACAAAGAAAAAAAAGGTGGAACATAAAAGCAGAATTGGAAGACACAAGGCAGAATAGCAGCAGAAAGAAGGCAAAAGGATATGTAGTTAAATTTCCAGAATAATTGCTAATCTCAAAAAATTAGACTACAACATATACTTTATAATTTATTACTACAAAGTACATAGAATGAAAATAAGTAAAAATTCAAAATATAATAGAAAAAACAAAATAAAATGGTACTGCATAAAGCTATATATGTGGAAACAAATTTAAGTTCAACTAGAGGATCTAAAACACACATGTAGTTCCATTAAACACACACTTAGGATTCTATTTGTCACTTGTCTCCTTTTGTAGTTACACACAGTGACAGTAAAGTTGCCTCAACACTAATGCGCACAGCAACAAGTTTTATATAACCAAAAATTAGGATTCAAAACACAAAAATAGAAAAGAAAAACAAAGGCAGAATCATTAGTACCTGCAGAAGAATGACCAATAATGATGAACACTAGCAGAAGAATGCCAAAAAATTGGAAGAGATCAGAGATGAACGGCGAGCAGAAACTAGAGAAGCTCGAAGTAGCAACATTATTACTAAAAACCCTATAATAGTAACAGCAACATTATTAAAATTAGGATTCAAAACAGAAAAGAAAAAGAAATAGCAGAATCATAGGTACGTGCGGTGATGAACAAACACGAACAGAGAAGATCGAACCTCAAACCGCTAGCGGAGACGATCGAAGCTCAAACACGACTATGTGAGCAGAGAGGATTGAACCTCAAACGCGAGCAAAGAAGATTGAAGCTCAAACCGTGAGCAGAGAGGATAAAGTTCAAACGCGAGCAGAGAGGATCGAAGCTCAAAACTGAAGAACAATGATGAATGAGCAGAAAAGAATGCGTGTCAAGGTCTTCATTGCGATAATCGAAGAGAAGAAGATGAAGATGATTTAGCAGAGAAGAACGCATCTCAATGTTTGAGAAAGATGAAGACAAAGATAACTTAGCATAGAAGAACGCACGTCAATGTTTCTTCCACTGCCATCATCCAAAAGAGGAAGATGAAGATGTAGATGATTTTGTGTTTCTAATTTCAAAAATTAGGATTGGAATTTTGTTTGAAGGATGAAGATGATAAATTGAATTGGGTTTTGTTTTTCTTTTTATAATTAAGAAGGGAAAGAATATTTTTTTATTAAAATATTTGAAAAGAAGATTATAATTTAAAAAAATTTAATTTATTTTAGGCAATATTTATAAGTTAATTTTTATTAAAAATTTAAAAGTAACTTTTATAAAATGTTACAGTAAATATTATCTATTTAATTTATTAAAATCTTACTTTTTTACAACAAATATTAAGAATTATTTTTTTATTATTTTAGATAATATTTTTTAAATATTACTTAAAATATAGGTTGTCATAGATAAAAATTATTGTAATGATATATCAAAATTATTATTATTATTTGTATTTTTTATCAGTTGGGCTACACATTCAAATAATTTTTTATCCAAGTCCAACCAAACAGGCTCAATACCAAAAAAATCCAATCTCATTAATAAAACGTGTAACCTTCCACCCCAAACGTTATTATTTGCGCTTGAATATGAAACAACGTTCATTCTTCATTGTCGAAACCACTACTGAAAAATTTCAAATATTTCTCAAAATCTCTCAAACTTCGTTCGTGTTCTCTGCGAAAACTGTTGCTACTGTAGAATCGCGTGAAGCTTTTGAAAGGAAGAAGAAAAAACAAAAAAAAACAAGAACAAAGACTCCACAAGGTATGAGAAAAACTATTGTTATTATGTTCATTTAATTTCTCGCAAATCTTGCGTTTCTCCTAATTCAATTTAAGGTTTAGTGGATTGAATTAGTTTGTTTAGTAGATCGACTTATTCTGATTCTATTTTTTTCTCCGTAACTAGGGCAACGAATGGAAATGTGTTGTTACTTTATTGGTTCTGATATATAATTCAGTTCACCACTTACTTTAAATTCAGTTCATTTGCATGCAGAAATGTTTTTCTTGATAATTAAATGTTTATCATATTTTGTTCAAACATGAATAGGATACGGTTCATTAAGGAGTTGAGTTACGTTCACTTGACTGTTAAGTATTCACTTGAGTTCATTTGCATGTAAAAATATTTTCTTTTGCTGATTGAATGTTTATCACGTTTTGTTCAAATATGAATAGAATTTGGTTCATTCAGTTCATTAGGGAAATGAGTTAGGTTTACTTGATTCTACTGTTATGTGTCCGCTTGATCTCATTTAGAATCAGAAATGATTTGAAAATGTGCTTTTCTTGCTGATTGAATATTTATCACGTTTTGTTCAAATATAAATAGAATTTGGTTCATTGGGGGATCTCAGTTAGTTTCACTTGATTCAAATATGCATGCTTGTGCTTGTCGGTGTATTGAGTGAAGTTCACTTGTTAAGTATTGACCAAATTTTTTTTATCTTACAGCAAAAATGAAAAAGATGATGGTCACAAAAAAGAGAAGCCGCACTATAACGTAAGCATATACACATCAAAACATTGCAGAAAATTCACGATCTCATATGCCAAACAAAAGCAATAGCAAGGGTGTTCAAAGAAACGAGTCAAGAAAAGAAAAATATAGTGGAAGAAATGGGATTCGGTGCACTGGCACATATTCCGTAAATGAACGTCTCTCACAAGCTCTTGAAGGAATTGATTGGTTGCTATGATGAGTATCATGGATACTTGGACACTTTCTATGGCAGGATATACATAACACCTGCCAAGATAAGAGATATGATGGGCATAAATCAAGGTAGTAATATACTTTCCACCTTGTGCTTATTTCGGTTCATTCATTGCTTTATGTTAGGTTCATTTGAATAAAGAAAATAAAACTAAGCCTTTTTGACTGATTTGTTTATATTAAAATATTGTAGGGGATCATTTTTCTAAAAAAGTTGAGTACAGCAAACTGAGTGAAGAACATATGGAGATAATTGATAGCTTCAAAGGTGCTACTGGTGCGGAATTTCAAATGTCCACACTGAACTGGCAAATACACCGGGTCGTACCAAGTAATACCTCAGGTGAGTGAGGGTCGATCCCACGAGAATTGATGGACTGAGCAATAATGGTCGAATGATTGGCTTAGTTAGGCAGGAAGAAAAGTTGGTTTGGTGATTTGAAATCGCATTAAACAGTAATTCAAGAGTAAGGAAAGCTAATAAGAGAATTGGTGTGAAATCAATGAGAGAAAAATAGTTAAGGTATCGGAAATGGTTACTTTTCCGGATTAAGTTTTCTTACTAACTATTTTAATCATACAAGATTCATCTTATGGCAAACTGTAATTGACTAAACCCTAATGTCTTAGTGATTTAGTCTCCTCTAATCTAATCAACCGCCAATGTCTTGGTCACTTGATATGAATTAGAGAGTTAAGTTCAAATGTAGTTTATGGCCACAAAAACCCTAATTACCCAAAGCTAAGAGGATTATATGTCACGTATCCCGATTAGTTCAACTAATTAGCAATTTAGAAGGAGTTTACTTTCAAGCTATTGTTCATGTGAGAGACCTCTTCCAAGGATCACAAGAATGCATATAAAATAAGGGTCATACTTTCGTTCCACCCAGATTCATAAAATGAATAACGAAAGTAATCCTTGAAACTAGATCAATACATTAATTAGAATCGAAACTTTTTCCTTTTATATCTAACCTAATTTGATTTGAAACTAAAATAAAATATTAAATTCTAAACCTAAAATATTTTGTTTATAATTAAAAATTATAAAAATAAAATAAAAGATACCTAATAAAAGCTAAATCTACTTAAAGATGCTTCATTAAAGAGGACTTGATTCGGATTGCTTGGTACTAAACGCCAGTTGGGCATTTAGCACCTAAAGAGGCAGAAGCATTCCTGTTTTGTGAGGCTTACTGGTGTTAAACGCCAGCTGGCCGTTTAGCGCCCAAAGGGGCAGCACCAAATTTTTTCCTTTTTGCACAAAACTCTTTCAAATTACTCCGAATTTCACCTGAAATAAATAAAAACACTAAAACACTCAAAGTATCATCCAAAGAGGATTTTTGCACTAAAATACTATAAAACTTAGTAAATTTTAACTTAAAATTACTAGAAAATAAGGAAAAAATAGGGTAAAGATGCTTACGCATCATCCAAACTTAAATTGTTGCTTGTCCTCAAGCAACTAAAAACAATATAGGACTAAGAAAGAGAAAATGCCTAACACTTGAGTGTTCATTTAGGCTCATGTCTAGTTACTGAGTGGGGCTAATGACACTCTAACTCTGAGTAGGTTTGGCATCTCACTATCCTTTGAAGCTCAGAAATATTGGTGTCCTTCAGCATTAGAATTTGGATGATATTATGGATTCTCTTTTTTAGGCTCCAGTTGATCCTTGAACACAACTCTTTTCTTTTATTTCCTTTGGTGCTTTGCACCTTGAGCCTGGCCGTGACTCTAAGTGTTTTGTCCTCAAACTTAACTTAATACAATAACACCACAAGAACTTAACTGGAAAACTCTTTGAGTTCTAATTTTTCTTTTTATTTCTCCCAGATAGTGGTGCTCAGAGCCTTTGGCATACTCTATAATTGCAATTGGTCACGACTCTTAGTGCTTTGTCTCAAGGGTTACTTGACACATTCACACCACAAGCATATGGTTAGAAAAAACTACTCTTTTGAGCTCTTAATCAATTTTAACCCTCCTAACCATTGATGCTCAGAGCCTTGGACCTCTTTCTTTATTTTCTTTTTCTTTCTTGCTGTTTGTTTTGCTTCAAAGCTCAATGTCTTACTTACTTTAGAGAATCCATAATATTTCTCTAAATTCATGTACCTCAAGAACCACTATTCTTAACTTCAATATTAAATATGCATTGTTCATTCATACATTCAGAATGAAAGATAATGCCACCATATCAAAGTAATCAGAACAACTTATAATATATAACTCAAGCCTCATGCATTTTACTACTTCTTTTTCTTTTGATTTTTCAAGCTCAGTGAGCAATACATGAGACATCTTTTAAAATACATATAAAATATAAAATTAAATAACTAAACTAGAAAGCAATGAAATGCTACTAGTGATCATGCAAAATCCTTTCCAGTGCCTAAGCTCCTAGAAATAATGAAACTCAACCACCTCAATCATGGTGGCTGTTGCTCCTTCCTGGAAATCCTCTCCAGTGCCTAAGCTCCTCCAGCTCACGCCTCTGCCTCTGCTGCTCCTCTGATGCTCAATCCTCAACTGATCAACAGAAGACATTAACTCCTTGATAGATCGGGTCAACTGGTCCCAGTAGTCACGAGGAAGAAAATAGAATCCCTGAGGCATCTCTGGCTCCTGCTCTTACTGCTAAGGAGGAGGAACTGGCTCCTGCTGTGTTGCGTGCCCAAGCTCCCTAGCATGCTCCATATACTTTCTAATAATCGATCTATCATCCTCAATAGGGGTATCTCCATCAATGTGAACTCGGGCTGACTCACATAGGCAAAAGATGAGGTGAGGAAAGGCCAACGTAGCAGAGGTGGAGGCCTTCACCGCTATTCGATATAACTCTTGAGGGATCACCGGATGCACCTCAAACTCATTGCCGAGTATGATGCAATGGATCATCACGGCTCGCTCAATAGTAACCTCAGACCGTTACTCATAGGGAAGATGGAGTGTTGAATGAACTCCAACCAACCCCAAGCAATCGGCTTGAGATCATGCCTACCCAGCTGGTATGGATGACCTCTAGCATCCCTCCTACTGTGCTCCGGGGAGGTATATGTCTGAGAGAACTTGGTCCAGTCTCTTATCAGTGTTGATCCTTTGAGTGTAAGAATGAGGGTCCTTCCTGGATGGCGGTAGCCGCAATGTCTCCCTCACAACCTCAGGACTGAACTCCATGATCGCCCCTCAGACCATAGTATGCCAATTGTTCAAGTCCGGATTCACGCCTTGGACGTGCTTGTAGGTCACCCAAGCATTAGCGTAGAATTCTCGGACCATCAAGACTCTAACCTCTGTCATGGGGTTAGACAGAACTTCCCAACCCCACCTTAGAATCTGTTACTTGATTTTTGGATACACATCTGGCCTCAGATCAAAGCGAACCTTCGGGATCACTTTCTTTTTTATCACAATTTCAGTGAAGTGATCCTCGTGGGTCTTGGAGAAGAACCGGGTGAAGTCATAAGGACCGGATATCGGGGCTTTTCCTTTTCTCTTCTTTTAAGAGGATTCTCTGATTTTTGGTGCCATATGGATAGTGAAAAGAGAGAAAAAGCGGAGCGCCCAACACCAAACTTAAAAATTTTACTCATCCCTAAGAAAAGTAATAGAAAAAGTAGAAAGGGAGTGTGGTACTAGAGAAGCAAAGAAAATAGAAAAAATAGGCGAAAAAAGGAGGGGGAGGGCTATAGTTTTGAGGGGATAAAGAGAGAAGAAAAATGATAATGCATAAAAAGAATGAGATAAGAGGGTGGAAGATGAGAGTTGGAGGTTTGGGGATAAGAGGTGAAGAAGTGGAGTATTTATAGGGGTGGGAGGGAGGTGTCAGTTAAGGTGGGAAAGGTGGGAGGGAAATGAGTTTGAATTGTGGTTAATTGGGAAAGGGGAGGTGAATATGAGGAAGGTGAATGTGGAGAGATTGATGGTATTTGATTGAGTGATGGAGAGGTGATAGGTGTATGGAGAAGTGGGGGATGAATATAGATGGAATAGTGGGTAAGGGAGAGAGAGAATGAATAGGTTGAATGATCAAAGTGAAGGGGAATTTGGGGGAGGGGGTGTAACTGTTGGCACGCTTAAAATCCTTCTTTATAATGAAAGCTAACGTGCCTGGAGATAAACGCCAGCCTCGGCGTTTAGTGCCATAAGTGGCACTTTTTTTTTGGGATGAGTTGTGTGGCGCTAAACACCCAGATGGCGTTTAGTGCCTTTAGTGGGTTGAAAAATGTAGCCTTCATGGGAGTTAAATGCCCACCTGGAATTTAACGCCAATCTCTGCTTTCCATCCTGGGCGTTGAACGCCCTCATAGCATTTAACACCATCTCACTTGCCCCAATCCTGGCACTGAACGCCTAGCCTGGCGTTTAGCGCTAGATCCCTTCGAATTCTCCTTGCTTTAGGGTATTCTATTCTTTCTTCTGAGTTCTCCTGCCCCTGTTCTAAACACTGTTCATGATCACAAACAAAATCAAACTAAGAAAAACTAAAAATAAAAGTTATAACTAAATGAAAATGAAACTGAAATAAGAACTAAAGGATACTCATTGTTGGGTTGCCTCCTAACAAGCGCTTCTTTACCGTCACTAGCTTAACGGTTAGCTCTTCTAAGGAGGAGGATTGTCATAGGGACACAGGTCCTCACCCCTCACTGTGAACTTCTTTCCTGTGCTCTCATAGATTAACTCAATATGCTCAAGAGACAGGATCCTGTTCACAGTATGAGATAGGACTGGACTTCTAGTGAACACCACTTTCATTCTTGGTGAGAAGTCCTCAGTAGGTATCTTCTTGTTCCTCCATCCCTTAGGTACTTTCTCCTTGAGACCTTCCTCCTTGGTAAATGATGTACACCTAACACCAAACTTAGGTTTGATGTCAAGGAAAATTGTATTAGTTCCCACCAAAGGAGGAGTTTTGAGCAATGAACTCTACATGCAAGTACCTCCTTCTCCAAAGAGTGGTGAAGGTCTAAAAACCTTGAATACCAAGTAGTCCTCACGGATTCTCAGAACTAACTCTCCTCTCTCAACATCAATCAGAGCCCTCCCAATGGCCAGGAATAATCTTCCTAGGATGATGAAGTCATTTGCATCCTCTTCCATATAAAGTATCACAAAATCTGCAAGGAGAAAAAGCTCTCCAACCTCTTGACCAAGACATTCTCCACTAGCTCATGTGCTTATCTCAGAGACTTATTAGCCATTTGCAGTGCTATCCTTATTGGCTGTGCCTTTTTTATTTTCAGTTTCTTCATTACAAATAAGGGCATCAAATTGATACTTGAGCCAAGATCACAAATGGCCTTGTCAAAAGTGATATTCCCTATACTACATGGAATTTGAAAGCTCACATGATCTGACATCTTCCTTGGTAGCTTGCTCTGAATCAGTTCATTGCACTCCTTGGTCAGGACCATTGTTTCATCTACTTTTAAGGCTTTCTTCTCAAAGAGTAAGCATTTCATAAATGCAACATAGGGAGACATTTTTTCCAAAACCTCAGCAAAAGGAATATTGATTTGTAACATTTTAAAGACTTCCAAAAACTGAGAGAACTGCTTATCTTTGGTCCCTTCTTGGAGCTTCTGAGGGTATGGTAACTCAGGCTTCTGTATAGGTGCCCCAGGTGGGCATGTGACATTGCAGCTTCAGCCTTTTGTAGAGCTTTTTCTTCCTTTGATCTCTTAGAAAACTTACACCTTCTCTGGCACGGATTCACTAGCCATTTTGATGGCCTTGAACTCTTCTTTTGGATTGGGTATTGTATCACTAGGAAGAGTGTTGGGGTGCTTCTCAGGTATTTGCTTGCTCAATTGACCCACTTGTACTTCCAAGTTTCGAAGTGAAGCTCTGGTCTCTTGCATAAAGCTATGAATGTTCTTGAAAAGTTCTGCAACTATAGTGGCCAAGTCAGAAGAGTTCTGAGGCTTAGATGGTGTTTGTTGTTGTTGAGAAGGCTGAAACTAACGGTTGTTGAACCTATTCTGATTAGGGTCGTCTTGAGAGTTATTGTTGAATTCCGTTAGGGATTATGGGGTTGCTCTCTCCACCCAAAATTGGGGTGATTTTTCCATCCTTAATTGAATGTATTAACATAGGGATCATTATTGGGATTTCTTGGGGAATTTCCCATATATTTAACTTGCTCAGGAGCGATTTGAGTATAGCCATAAGCTTCCCCTTGGTTGAAGCCACCACTCATGTCATACGATGCATCTTGAGTGTTGACCACTGAGACTTACATCCCACTCAAGTACTGAGTAATCATATTGATTTGCTGAGAGATGATATTGTTCTGGGCTAAAATGGCATCCAGGGTGTCTAGCTCCATGGCCCCTTTCTTAACAGGATTCACAAGATTCACAGGGTTCCTCTCAGAAGAGTATAGATATTGGTTATTAGCAACCATCTCAATTAGCTCATTCTCCTCTTCAAACATCTTCTTCATGTGCAAAGAACAATCTGCAGAATTATCCAGAGACATTTTTGTCATCTCAGAGAGGCCATCATATAAAATCTGTAGCTTGGTCCAGTTTGAGAACATATCTGGAGGACACTTCCTGACCATCTGCTTGTATCTCTCCCAGGTTTTATAGAGAGACTCACCATCTCTCTGCCTGAAAGTCTGAACATCCACCCTCAGCTTAGTTAGCTTCTGAGGTAGGAAGAATTTGGTCAGAAATCCATTGACCACCTTATCCCAAGAGTCCAAGCTCTCCTTGGGATGAGTATCCAGCTACTGTTTTACTCCGTTTCTAACAGTAAATGGGAAGAGCATGAGCTTATAAACTTTAGGATTCACTCTATTAGTTTTCACAGTATCATAGATTACATGTAGTTGGAGATGAATAGATTTGGATCTTCCTGTGGGAGTTCATGAAACTAGCAATTTTGCTGCACTAGAGTGATCAATTATGGCTTCAGCCCAAAATTGTTTTCACCAATAGGAGGCACAGCAATATTGTGCCCATAAAAGTCAGGAGTGGGAGCATTGTAGGAGCTTCGTCTCCTCCTTGCTTGCTCGTTACCATTTGGATTCTTGCCATTAACATTAACAACATTATTGGGATTGTTGGGCTCCATGGCTTCCTTCTCAAAAGTATTCCTGAGATTCTCACCGGCTCTGCAAGCTCTAACTTGTTGCAAATGCCGCCTCAAGGTCTTCTCAGGTTCAGATCAAAATTAGGAAGGGGTTCTTTGTCCTTGTTCCTGCTCATAAACAAACAGAAAACAAAGAAAAGTGGAAATCTCTACTTAGAGTATAGAGAGTTCCCAATGAGGTATCCTATGTAAAAGAAATAAAATAAAATAAAATAAGCAATGAACCTATAAATTTCGAAAATAGAGAAGAACAATTGAGCCAAAAATTTTGAAACTTAAACAAAGAAAGTCACTACTATTTTTAAAAAAATTAAAAAAAGAAAAATCACTATGGGGACATCAAACTTAATTTCAAAAATTAAGGGAAAATAAACAAAACTTAATTCGAAAAAAAAAGAAAAATAAACAAATAAAACTAAGAAAAATGCCTAATCTAAGAAATCAGACAACTAGTAGTTGTCAATCACAGTCAATCCCCGGCAACGACACTAAAAACTTGGTGCGGAATTTCGAATGTCCACACTGAACCGGCAAGTGCATCAGGTCGTACCAAGTAATACCTTAGGTGAGTGAGGGTTGATCCCACAAGGATTGATAGATTGAGCAACAATGGTCGAATGATTGGCTTAGTTAGGTAGGCAAAAAAGTTAGTTTGGTGATTTGAAATCGCATTAAACAGTAATTCAAGAGTAAGGAAAGCAAATAAGAGAATTGGTGTGAAATCAATGAGAAAAAGACAGTTAAAGTATCGTAGATGGTTACTTTTTCGGATTAAGTTTTTTACCAACTATTTTAATTATGCAAGATTCATTTTATGACAAACTGTAATTGACTAAACCCTAATGTCTTAGTGATTTATTCTCGTCTAATGCAATCAACCGCCAATGTCTTGGTCACTTGATATGAATTAGAGGGTTAAGTTGATCAAATGTAGTTTATGGCCACAAAAATCCTAATTACTCAAAGCTAAGAGAATTATATGTCACATATCCTGATTAGTTCAAGTAATTAGTAATTTAGGAGGAGTTTACTTTCAAGATGTTGTTCAGGTGAGAGACCTCTTCCAAGGATCGCAAGAACACATATAGAATAAGGGTCATACTTTCATTCCACCCAGGTTCATAAAACGAAGAACGAAATTAATCTTTGAAACTGAATCAATACATTAATTAAAATAGAAAAATAATATTCTTAATCCATAAAAATAAACAGATCTCCTAACCTTAACCAAGGAGGTTTAGTGGCTTATGACTTACAGAGAAAACAAGGATTCTGAAAAAATGTCAAAGTGCAAAAGCGAGAAGATCCCCCAAAAGTGTGAATAGTTTCCCTTTTATATCTAATCTAATTTGATTTGAAACTAAAATGAAATATTAAATTCTAAACATGAAAGATTTTGTTTGTAATTAAAAATTACAAAAATAAAATAAAAGATAACTAATAAAAGCTAAATCCACTTAAAGATGCTTCATTGAAGAGGACTTGGTTCGAATTGCTTGGCGCTAAACGCCAGTTGGGCATTTAGCGCCCAAAGAGGTAGAAGCGTTCCTGTTTTATGAGGCTTTCTGGTGCTAAACGCCAGCTGGGCATTTAGCACCCAAAGGGGCAGCACCAAATTTTCTCCTTTTTGCACAAAACTTTGCCAAATTGCTCCGAATTTCACCTGAAATAAATAAAAAGAGTAAAACACTCAAAGTAGCATCCAAAAATGATTTTTGCACTAAAATACTATAAAACTTAATAAATTCTAACTTAAAATGACTAGAAAATAAGGGGAAAATAGGGTAAAGATGCTCACACATCAGCTACTTTAGCATCTTTGACAAAATCTGTGCTTGATATGAGTGTTGAAGGGGGAGGAGAATTGACAGAAATTCAAGAGAACTTTTGTCATCTTCGTCTAGAAGTGCTTTGACGTTAGGATTTTTGCTAGTAAAGAATTTTATAAAAAATAGTCGCGTTGTAGATATAGATTCTAAACCAACAGAAATCCCTTCGTATAAATATTTTGGTTGTCACAAGTAACAAACCCCTTTTAAAATTGATAACCGAGTATTTAAACCTCGGGTCATCTCTCAAAGAATTGCAGGGAGGTATGTTCTTATTATTGGCTATGAGTTTGTAAATTGGGGGTTTTAAGAATGAGGAACAATTATGATGAATGACAAGTAAAATAAATAAATGATAGTAAAATAAACTCTTGGCAAGGTATGAGAGATTGGAAGTCCTAGTCTAGTTATTCTTATCAACAATGATGACAATTGAATCTTAATTCTACTTAGTTGACCTTTACTAAAGCAAAGGAAAGTCAAGTGACTAATTAATTAGATCTTCAAATCCTAGTTAATTCCTAAGAACAGATTGGGACTATTGAAGTTCAATTCAATTAGCATAAATAACAATTATCAATTATGTTGAATCTGATAACTCTTGAGTTACTAATTTCTTAACTAAAGCCAAAAATGTAAAAAGTTGAATTAAAATCATAAATATATCATAAATTTGAAAACACTTCAATTCATTCAAAGCAGTAAAATCTAACATGGAAGGTATTCATAAGCCAATTGGGTAATATAAATAAAATACAAATAAAAGTATTAAAGTATCTCAAAGTAGAAGAGAAGTCAAAATAAAGAAATATTGAACCTGATGTGAAGATGAGATAAATTCCTAATTTCTAAAAATCCTAATCCTAAGAGAGAGGAGAGAACCTCTCTCTCTAAAAACTACATCTAAAACTAAAATTATGGATTATGATAGCATCCTCTGAATGGATGCAATTCCTCTACTTTATAGCCTCTAATCTGAGTTTTTTGGGCCGAAAACTGGGTCGAAAACAGCCCAGAAATCGCTGGAGAAGAAATCTGCCACGCTGGTTTTTCGTCACTGCAATGTGGCCGCATGGAGCACGCGGTCGCGTCACCTAGCGTCAGGGCCACTATGACATATTATATATCAAATCGAAGCTCCAGACGTTAGCTTTCCAACGCAATTGGAACCGTGTCATTTGGATTTCTGTTGCAAAAGTTATAACCGTTTGAGTGCAAAGAGGTCAGGCTGGACAGTTTTGCAGTTCCTTCAACTTCTTGTATTCCTTCCACTTTTGCATGCTTCCTTTCCATCCTCTAAACCATTCCTGCCCTGTAATCCCTGAAATCACTTAACACACATATCAGGGCATCTAATGGTAATAAGAGAGGATTAAACATAGGGAACTTAAGGCCAAAGAAGCATGTTTTTAATCATAGCACAAAATCAGGAAGGAAAATATAAAACATGCGAATTGTATGAATAAGTGAGTAAAGAGTTGATAAAAACCACTCAATTGAGCATAAGATAAACCATAAAATAGTGGTTTATCAACCTCCCCATACTTAAACAATAGCATGTCCTCATGCTAAGCTCAAGAGAAACTATAAAGAGATGAAGATGAATGGTAGGATGTATGAAATGCAACCTATCTATATGAATGCAACTACATGCAAAAAATGTTTCTACCTACTTGGTTAAAAATAAATAAGTTCTTCAAGACAAATATGAATTAAATTCCACTAATTCAAATCACAGAATACAAAGCAAGTAAACTTGTAAGAAGATAGCTAATGAAAGCAGGGAACATAGAATTAAGCATTGAACCCTCACTAGTAGTGTATATCACTCTAATCTCTTAAGTGTCTAGGGTCAATCACTCTATTCTTCTCTAATCATGCTTTCTAAACTTTTGTTCCTCATTTAATCAATCAACAAATATTTAGCATACCAATGCAAACATCATGAGGTCTTTTCAGGGTTGTAATGGGGCTGAGGTAAAGGTAAAGGTATATATAAGGCTAAGTGAGCTAATTAAGTGAATCCTTGATTAGTCTAAGATCTCACCTAACATACATACTTTGTAAAGCAAAGCTTCTTTACCTATTCTCCCATATTTTTCCCACTTTTGATGTTACATGCTCATGTATTAGTTTTAATTTTGTCCCATGTGCATTGCTTTATTTTGCATTTGGGGAATTCTTTTGTATCCCCTTCATTCAAATACTGAATAAATTTTTTTTTTAATGCACATGGTAATTCAATTATTTTGATTTCACATGAGCATGCTTCCCAAAATTTTTATTTTGAATTATTTCATTCTTTTCAGCTTCTTACCCTTTGTTTTTATCATCCATGTTCCCAATAGGTTTCCCACACTTAAACAATTACACAATTTCTATCTTAAGCTAACCAAGGATTCAACTTGGGATTTTTAAATTTGTTTTTCTGCTTAAGGCTAGTGTTGTGGTTTATAGAATAAGAGGGAATTAAAGGCTCAAGGAGGTTAACAAGGGTGATGTAAAAGGTAGGCTAATTTTGGGATAAGTGAGCTAGAATCAAACAATGGCCTCAATCATATGCAAGCATGTAAATATACTAAATAATGGATATATAGATTGGAACAAAATATAGATTACAATCATAGAGGAGGAAACACACAAGAATAAAATATTTATGGTTAAATAATGTAACCATGTAAATAAGCTCAAAATCTCACAGGTTGTGTGTTTTTTGGCTCAAAAACCATGTTCCAAATATAACTTCAAACAAATTTAACAAAAAATTTTCAATTTAAATTAGTGAAATACTATAAAAATTTCTTAAAAAGAAAGTATTACTTCAACCAAGTAGTGCTAAATGCATAAAATTAAACAAACATGTAAATGCAACAATTAACAAATTAACATTGGTGTTGAGAAGGGACTAACTAACCTGTGGAGATCGGTATCGACCTCACCACACTTAAAGATTGCACCGTCCTCGGTGTATGCTGAGATGTGCAGGTGGATGGGGGGTTGTAGTTCCTCAGCTAGTGCTCTCTTGTGTTCCTTTCCTTGCCGGTGGTTGGGAGTAGCTTTCTCTCTTTACCCTTCTTGGTGGCCATCCTGAAAGGAGAAAAAGGAAAGTAACAAGTAAAGCTAGGGGATCCAGCAAGGAAGATAGCGGGAAAGGTGGTAATCAATGCACAGTAAAGAAGAATGATGTTAACACATGGTCAGGACTACATGTGAAAAGTCATCAATGGAAATATAGTAAGTGCATGTGATGACAGTTAAATGCAAGATGTTTATTGGCATGCTGGCAAAGGCATGAGTAGCATAGATCAAGCATTCAATGTCCAAGTTAGATTACCAAATCTTTCAAACTAACAATCATGTTTGTAATAACAATTATATTTAATTAATAAAATATAGAAAGGGTTTTGTGAAAAGCAAGCATTTATAGTAATAGATTAAAAGAAATCTTAAAAATAGTGCACAATGCCATACGGGCGTTTTCACAAACACATAGCATGCATGGTGAATAAGCTATTTGAAAGTATTAAATTGAACATGCAAGCAACCCTTTAAAAAGTAATATATAATTGTCAAATAATCCACAAAAATATAGAAAAACAATGACCCAAATAAAATTCCAACACCAATGAAAATAATGCAATGAATGAAAGTATGCAATTAAGTAAAAGGAAATGAAAGATAAGAATAATGAGAAGGGAAAGAAGGGAAGAAGAAGTAAGTACGAAAGGAGGGAGGAAAAATTAGGATTGGGGAAGAAAAGATAAGATATTTGGCAAATTAGGATAAGCTGTGCGGCGCAAGCGACGCGGACGCGTGGGGCACGCGGTCGCGTGACTTGCACTTATACAGATTGACGCAATCGCGTCGGTCACACGGTCACGTGACCCGTTTTATGCCACTGGCGCGAGGGTAGCCTCGCGCTCGCACAACTCTCTGTTCAAAATCATTAATTGCCAAATATTGGGTGACGCGATCACGTGGGGCACGCGGTCGTGTGAGTGGCCATTATGAGGATATGACGCGGTCGCATCGGTCACGCAGCCGCGTGGGAAGAATTGTGCGTTTAGCACCAATCCAACACCACTCTAGCACAACTTTCGGTCATGCACCCATGTTACATTGAATTTCATGGCATGCGGCCGCGTGAGTGACGTGGACGCATGGGAGGCCAGTTTTCACACTTGACGCGGACGCGTCAACGACGCGGTCGCGTGGGATGATTTGTGCCAAAGGCACGCCTCCAGCCACGCTCTTGCGTGACTCTCTGTTCAATTCCCCTTTCTTCAAAACGCACTAGTGACGCGGACGCGTCAGTGACGCTGTCGCGTCGCGTGCGTGCTTTTTTTTTTAGCATGTAAGGGCAGATGCACGAAATGTACTAAGAAAGAGAAGAGTTATTGAATGTGAAAATAAAAACAAAAAAAAGAATGATCATACCATGGTGGGTTGTCTCCCACCTAGCACTTTGCTTTAACGTCCGTAAGTTGGACGGTCCACTAGCTCAGTCTTTGGCTGTGTGGGGATCTTCCAAGAAGAAGATCTCAAGCTCCTTATTTTTCTTCATCTTCTCGCCATGGTACAGCTTTAAGCGATGTCCATTAACCTTGATAAGTTCGGAGCTGGAAGGGTGACTAAGGTGATAAACTCCGTACGGTTCGACTTTCTCTACTCTGTATGGACCTTCCCATCTTGATCTCAACTTGCCTGGCATGAGCCTCAGTCGAGATTTGTAAAGGAGGACTAAATCTCCAGTTTGGAATTCTTTTCTCTTGATGTGCTGATCATGTATAGCCTTCATCGTCTCTGAATGTGATGATCCGTGACACTCATCATCATTCTCACATATGAACGCGTGACTGATAACCACTTCCTTTCTACCTTAGACCGGGCGCATATCTCTTAGATTCCTTAATCAGAATCTTTGTGGTATAAGCCGGATTGATGGCGGCATTCATGAGAATCCAGAAAGTCTAAACCTTGTCTGTGGTATTCCGAGTAGGATTCTGGGATTGAATGGCTGTGATGAGCTTCAAACTCCTGAAGGTTGGGCGTTAGTGACAGACGCAAAAGAATCAATAGATTCTATTCCAACCTGATTGAGAACCGACAGATGATTAGCCGTGCTGTGACAGAGCATAGGAACGTTTTCACC
>NC_029781.3:27566811-27567814 GCF_000817695.3 Arachis duranensis
TCAGAGGACAAAGCATCTCCAAAACTCCAACATATTCTCCATTAATAAAGTAACAATTTCCTTATTCCAAATACTTTGACTTCTTATCATTAAATCCAATTAATCTTATTGGCATCCTGACTAGGATTAATAAAATAAACATAGATTGCTTCAAACCAATAATCTCCGTGGGATCGACCCTTACTCACGTAAGGTATTACTTGGACGACCCAGTGCACTTGCTGGTTAGTTGTGCGGATTACAAATTCGTGCACCAAGTTTTTGGCGCCGTTGCAGGGGAATTGTTGAGTTTGAACAATTGAAGGCATATTTTATTTCTTAGATTAGGAATAATTTATTTTTATTGTCATAGAGTCATCAAATCCTGATAGGATAGTTTCTTTTCAAAAATTTCTTTTCAAAAAAATATTATTTTTCTTTATTAATTGTTAATTTTTCGTGAGTCTAGTGTCTTGTTCTAAGTTTGGTGTCAATTCCATCTTTTATATTTTTTCTCTAAAATTTTCGTATTAGTGTCTTTGTTCTTCCTTGATCTTCAAGTTGTTCTTGTTTATTTTCCTTGTTTGATCTTTAATTTTTCTTGTTCTGTGTCTTTTCTTGTTTTTCTTATGCTTTTTCAAAACATTAACTTTCAAAAATTTATTTTATCCATAAAAATAATACATCTTTAAAATCAACACTGAAGTTGCTGCCCAATTGCCTGGAGCTTTAGTAGTTGTTCTTGATATTTGGGTATCCCCTTTGGAATCTTTTTCAAAAAAAAAAAATAATAATTTTTTCTTTGATTGAATCTTGTGCCAAACTCTAAGTTTGGTGTTTTCTTGTTAAGTTTTCTTTAATTTTCAAAAATTTGTCTTGGTTTTCAAAAAAATTTTAAGTTTGGTGTTCTTGTGAATTTTCAAAGTGTTCTTGAGTCTTTCTTGTGCTTTGATCTTAAAATTTTTAAGTTTGGTGTTCCTTGGTGTTTTCCCTCCAAAATTTTCGAAAATAAGGAACATTGGAT
>NC_029781.3:27569328-27570029 GCF_000817695.3 Arachis duranensis
CTAATACCTGCATCTACTATCAGAAAGCTTGGTTTGACTGAAGAAATCAAACCAACCAGGATATGTCTTCAACTTGCTGATGGCTCCATTAAATACCCATCAGGCGTGATTGAAGATATGATTGTCAAGGTTGGGCCATTTGCCTTTCCTACTGACTTTGTGGTGCTGGAAATGGAGGAGCACAAGAGTACAACTCTCATTCTAGGAAGATCTTTCCTAGCAACTGGCTGAACCCTTATTGATGTCTAAAAAGGGGAAGTAACCCTGAGAGTCAATAAGAAGGAGTTCAAGTTGAATGTTGTCAAAGCCATGCAACATCCAGACACCCCAAATGATTGCATGAGTGTTGATATTATTGACTCTCTGGTAAGAGAGCTCAATATGGCTGAGAGTCTCAAATCAGAGCTAGAGGACATCTTTAAAGATGTTCAGCCTGACCTGGAGGAATCAGAAAGAATAGTAGAACCTCTGAAAATCCCTCAGGAAGAGGAGAAACCTCCTAAACCCGAGCTCAAACCATTACCACCATCCCTGAAATATGCATTTCTGGGAGAAGGTGATACCTTTCCTGTAATCATAAGCTCTACCTTAGAGCCATAGGAAGAGGAAGCAATAATTCAAGTGCTAAGGACACACAAGACAGCTCTTGGGTGGTCCATCAGTGATCTTAAGGGCATTAGCCCAGCCAGATGCATGCACAA
>NC_029781.3:27571783-27572514 GCF_000817695.3 Arachis duranensis
TAGGATCAAAAGTGATTGTGTACACTGATCATGCTGCTCTTAAATATCTACTCACAAAGCAGGATTCAAAGCCCAGACTTATAAGATGGGTGTTGCTTCTGCAAGAGTTTGATATAGAAATAAGAGACAGAAAAGGGACAGAGAATCAAGTAGCATATCACCTATCCCGAATAGAACCAGTGGAAGGGGCGTCCCTCCCTCTCACTGAGATCTCTGAAACCTTTCCGGATGAGCAACTGTTTGCCATCCAGGAAGTGCCGTGGTTTGCAGACATTGCAAACTACAAGGCAGTGAGATTCATACCTAAAGAGTACAGTAGATAGCAATCAAAGAAGCTGATCACAGATGCAAAGTATTATCTTTGGGATGAGCCATATCTCTTTAAGAGATGTGCAGACGGAGTAATCCGTAGATGTGTGCCTAAGGAAGAAGCGCAAAAGATCCTTTGGCATTGCCATGGATCACAGTATGGAGGACATTTTGGAAGTGAGCGAACAGCCACAAGAGTTCTCCAAAGTGGCTTCTACTGGCCTACTCTCTATAAAGATTCCCGACCGTTTGTGCGTAACTGTGACAGTTGCCAAAGAGCTGGTAACATGCCTCACGGATATGCCATGCCTCAACAAGGGATATTAGAGATAGAATTGTTTGATGTATGGGGAATTGACTTCATGGGTCCATTCCCACCATCATACTCAAACACTTACATTCTGGTGGCAGTGGACTATGTA
>NC_029781.3:27573127-27574587 GCF_000817695.3 Arachis duranensis
AATTTTATTTGTTTTTTTTCTAATTGATTAAGTTTTACAGGTAGATGCCAGAGTATCTTCAAAAGGTGAAATAGCAATTGACTGAAGTCACAGAGTTATAGGGAAATTTGGAAAGCTTACTGGCATCAAAAAGCCAGTAAGAAACGTTTTGGGCGTTGAACGCCCAAAAGAAGCACCCACTGGGCGTTCAACGCCAATAAAGGTAGCCATCTGGGTGTTAAACGCCAGAGAGGAGCATCTTCTGGGCGTTAAACGCCAGAAAGAAGCACCTTCTGGGCGTTTAACGCCAGATTGTTAGCATCCTGGGTGTTCAGAAAAACGCCCAGTGACAAAGGCCTTCCTGGCGTTCAACGCCGGAAAGAAGCATCAGCTGGGCGTTGAACGCCCAGGAGAAGCAGCATTTGGGCATTAAACGCCCAAAACATGCATCGTTTGGGCGTTTAACGCCAGGTTGGTGGGAGGAGGTAAAAATTCGTTTTTCTTTATAATTTTTCTAAATTTTTATGTTTCAATTCATGAATTCTTGCATAAACATATTTCAAATTGTCATCCCTCATATCAAATTAGTTTTCTAAAAATCCTGATTTCTAAAATCCACGTTTCAAAAATTTCAAATATATCTTAATCCATAAAGACAAATTGTTTTCCAATCCAATTCAACTCTTTTAAGTTTGTTTTCAAAACTCAATTATTTTTTTTAAAAATCTTTTTCAAAATTAAAAATTCAGATCTATCTTTTAATTATTATTCAGATCTTTCTCTTTTTAAACTATATTTTTTTATCATATCTATCTTTTACAAATCATATCTTCTCTCTTATCTTTTTCTTATTTTCGAAATTTTCCCACCCCTCCCTATATATTGAATTCGGTTCCCACCCCCCATCCCTTTATATTATATTCGGCCTCCCCCTCTACTCTTCATCCCAAACTTGCTCTCCTTCTATCCCTCTTCTTTCTTCTCCTTTGCTTGAGGACAAGCAAAACTCTAAGTTTGGTGTGCTTATCCGTGATCACAAAAGAATACTCACTTAAGATCATGGCCCCTAAAGGAAAGCAAACCGTCCCAAGAGGGAAGAAAGAAAGCGCTCCAAAGCCACTTTGGAATCAAGGGAATTTCTTAACTAAAGAACATTCAGACCATTACTACAAGATAATGAGTCACAGATCAGTGATCCCGGAAGTCAGATTTGATCTGGAAGAAGATGAATATCCGGAGATCCAAGAGCAAATCCGAAACAGGCATTGGGAAATTCTGGCCAATCCTGAAACGAAAGTGGGAAGGAACATGGTTCAGGAGTTCTATGCTAATCTATGGCAGACAGACCAGCAAAGAATAATTGGAGCTGCTCTCTATGACCATCGGTCCTTAGTCAGAGGGAAGATTGTTCATACCCATCCTGACAAGATCAGGGAGATATTTAAGCTTCCTCAACTGAAAGATGACCCAGACTCCTTTAA
>NC_029781.3:27574757-27576817 GCF_000817695.3 Arachis duranensis
GTTGGCTAGATTTCATAGGGCGTTCCATATTGCCCACCAGCAACCGTTCTGAAGTTACTGTTAAAAGAGCAGTAATGATTCCCTGCATCATGTTGGGAAAAGAAGTAGAAGTCCATCAACTAATCTCATGTGAGCTATACAAAATAGCAAACAGGAATTCCAAGGACGCCAGATTGGCCTATCCAAGCTTAATTTCTATGCTCTGCAAAGATGCTGGAGTGAAGATGGGAATAACAGAGTATATCCCTGTTGAGAGGCCAATCACTGGAATATCAATGGTCAGACAACAGCAACAAGATGATTCAGCCAAGAGGAGAGCACAGGAAGCCCTCCCAGAACTGCCTCAATTCGAATATTGGGGACATCTTGAGGCTTCTATTTCCAAATTGCAAGAAGCTATGGACCAAATAAGGAAAGAACAGAGCAATCAAAGTAGCATGCTTTGCAAACTGCTTAAGGAACAGGAAGAGCAAGGGCGTGATCTAAGGGAGCTGAAGCGCCAAAAAATTAATCCTTGAAAAACACCCCACAGATTAGAGGAACATCTACTCCTCAAAACAACAGGTTGTTGAGTTCCAATTTTTTGCTTTAACTCTGTGATAGTGTTATTATGGAAATTTACTTTAGGAGATATATAGTGGTAGTAGTAGTAGTAATTAGTATATCTATTTTGATTTTATTTCCAATTAAGCTATAATTTATTTTTTTCCCATCATCATCAGGCATGAATAAAGTAGTAGATTTTTTTTTAGAATAAAGAAGTAATCTATATTTTTCGAGTTCTTAATAATAAAAATTATAATTAACTATGTGTGGTGGCAATACTTTTTGTTCTCTGAATGAATGCTTGAACAGTGCATAACTTGTACTTTGAATTTGATAAATATTGGCTCCTGAAAGAATGAGGAACACGAAAAATATTATTGATGATCTGAAAAATCATGAGCATTGATTCTTGAAGCAAGAGAAAGCAGTCAAAAAAAAAATTTGAATCAAAAGGAATAAAAGCCAAACAGCCCTTAAAACCAAAAGGCAAGAGTGAAAAGGATCCAAGGCTTTGAGCATCAGTGGATAGGAGGGTCTAAGGAAATAGTTCCAGGCCTAAGCGGCTAAACCTAGCTGTCCCTAACCATGTGCTTGTGGCATGCAGGTCCAAGTTACAAACTTGAGACTGAGTGGTTAAAGTCGTAATCCAAGGCAAAAAGAGTGTGCTCAAGAGCTCTGGACACATTTGACTGGGGACTCTAGCAAAGCTGAGTCACAATCTGAAAAGGTTCACCTAGTCATGTGTCTGTGGCATTTATGTATCTGGTGGTAATACTGGAAAACAAAGTGCTTAGGGCCACGGCCAAGACTCATAAAATAACTGTGTTCAAGAATCAACATACTACACTAGGAGAATCAATAATACTATCTGAATTCTGAGTTCCTATGGATGCCAATCATTCTGAAATTCAAAGGATAAAGGGAGATGCCAAAACTGTTCAGAAACAAAAAGCTACAAGCCCCGCTCATCTAATAAGAATCCAAGCTTCATTTAAACCTCTAAAATATTATTACTTCTTAATTTCTGTTAAAACCTATTTTATTTATCTAGTTGCTTGAGGACAAGCAACAGTTTAAGTTTGGTGTTGTGATGAGCGGATATTTTATACGCTTTTTGGGGGTAATTTCATGTAGATTTTAGTATGTTTTAGTTAATTTTTAGTAGAATATTATTAGTTTTTAGGCAAAAATCATATTTCTGGACTTTAATATGAGTTTTCGTGTTTTTCTGTGATTTCAGGTATTTTCTGGCTAAAATTGAGGGAGCTGAGCAAAAATCTGAGTTAGGCTGAAAAAGGACTGCTGATGCTGTTGGATCCTGACCTCCCTGCACTCGGAATGAATTTTTTGGAGCTACAGGAGTCCAATTGGCACGCGCTTAACGGCGTTGGAAAGTAGACATCCAGGGCTTTCCAGCAATATATAATAGTTCATACTTTGAGCGAGGATAGACGACGTAACTTGGCGTTGAACGCCAAGTACATGCTGCTGTCTGGAGTTAAACGCCAGAAAAA
>NC_029781.3:27576824-27581639 GCF_000817695.3 Arachis duranensis
CTGTCTGGAGTTAAACGCCAGAAACACGTCATGATCCGGAGTTGAACGCCCAAAACACGTCATAACCTGGAGTTTAACGCCAAGAAAGGCCTCTACTCGTGGATAGCTTTAGTCTCAGCCCTAGCACACACCAAGTGGGCCCCAGAAGTGGATTTCTGCACCAATTATCTTAGTTTACTCATATTCTGTAAACCTAGGGTACTAGTTTTCTATTTAAACAACTTTTAGAGATTTATCTTGTACCTCATGACATTTTCAGATTTGAACTACATACTTTTTGACGGCATGAGTCTCTAAACTCCATTGTTGGGGGTGAGGAGCTCTGCAGCGTCTCGATGAATTAATACAATTACTTTTGTTTTCCATTCAAACACGCTTGTTCTTATCTAAGATGTTCATTCACGCTTAATTATGGAGAAGGTGATGATCCGTGACACTTATCACCTTCCTCAATCCATGAACATGTGCCTGACAACCACCTCCGGAACGTTTTCACTGAGAGGATGGGAAGTAGCCATTGACAACGGTGACACCCTACATAGAGCTTTCCATGGAAGGGACCTTGCGTGTGGGAAAAGGATTTCAAGGAAAAGTTGAGATTCAGAGGACAAAGCATCTCCAAAACTCCAACATATTCTCCATTAATAAAGTAACAATTTCCTTATTCCAAATACTTTGACTTCTTATCATTAAATCCAATTAATCTTATTGGCATCCTGACTAGGATTAATAAAATAAACATAGATTGCTTCAGACCAATAATCTCCATGGGATCGACCCTTACTCACGTAAGGTATTACTTGGACGACCCAGTGCACTTGCTGGTTAGTTGTGCGGATTACAAATTCGTGCACCACACCTTTTCTACGTCGAATTCCAAGGCACGCAGCCGCGTGAGTGACACGGTCGCGTGGCAGGCCAGTATTCCCACTCGACGCGGACGCGGTCGCGTGGGACAATTTATGCCACGGGCACGCCTCCAGCCACGCTCTCGCGTGACTCTCTGTTCAATTTCTTTTCTTCACAACGCACATGCGTGCGTGCATCTTTTTTTTTTAATGCGAAATGCAATTATGCAGCATGCAGTGCTAAATGCAAATGTTATGAATGGCATCCAGGTTCAATAGGAATAAAATAATATAAAATAAATAAAACAAAATAAAATGGAAACAAGAGCGATCATACCATGGTGGGTTGTCTCCCACCTAGCACTTTTGGTTAAAGTCCTTAAGTTGGACATTGGTTGAGCTTCCTGCTATGGTGGCTTATGTTTGAATTCGTCCAGAAATCTCCACCAGTGTTTAGAACGCCAGCATCCTCCGGGGTCCCAAACAAAGTACGTAAAGCCCTTGTGTGAGTTCAAACAGGCTTGTAGGCTCCCGAAGTATTGAATGTCAGAATAGACTCCAGGATTCCAAACTTTTCTTCTACACCCGTCTTTGTCTTGATCTATATTGGTCCAGTCGGGTGATGAGTGGTGCACGAAATTGTGATCATCAATGGTGCCATCAATATGGTACGCACAATTGCAATCTCAACTCTTTATCATAACTTCGCACAACTAACCAGCAAGTGCACTAGGTCGTCCAAGTAATAAACCTTACGCGAGTAAGGGTCAATCCCATGGAGATTGTTGGTATGAAGCAAGCTATGGTCATCTTGTAAATCTCAGTCAGGCAGATTCAAATGGTTATGAGTGATTTATGAATAAAACATAAAATAAAGATAGAGATACTTATGTAATTTATTGGTGAGAATTTCAGATAAGCGTATGGAGATGCTTTGTCCCTTCCGTCTCTCTGCTTTCCTACTGTCTTCATCCAATCCTTCTTACTCCTTTCCATGGTAAGCTGTATGTAGGGTTTCACTGTTGTCAATGGCTACCTCCCATCCTCTCAGTGAAAATGTTCAACGCGCTCTGTCATAGCACGGCTAATCATCTGTCGGATCTCAATGAGGTTGGAATAGAATCCATTGATTCTTTTGCGTCTGTCACTAACGCCCAGCCTTCAGAAGTTTAAAGCTCATCACAGTCATTCAATCCTTGAATCCTACTCAGAATACCATAGACAAGGTTTAGACCTTCCGGATTCTCTTGAATGCCGCCATCAATTCTAGCTTATACCACGAAGATTCCGATTAAGAAATCCAAGAGATAAACATTCAAGCCTTGTTCGCTTGTAGAACGGAAGCGGTTGTCAGGCACGCGTTTATAAGTGAGAATGATAATGAGTGTCACATAATCATCACATTCATCATGTTCTTGGGTGTGAATGAATATCTTAGAACAAGAATGAGCTGAATTGAATAGAAGAACAGTAGTAATTGCATTAATACTCGAGGTACAGCAGAGCTCCACACCTTAATCTATGGTGTGTAGAAACTCCACCGTTGAAAATACATAAGAACAAGGTCTAGGCATGGCCGAATGGCCAGCCCCCAAAATGTGATCAAAAGATTCAAAGATCTAAAGATCAAAATACAATAGCAAAAGGTCCTATTTGTAGAGAACTAGTAGTCTAGGGTTTACAAAGATGAGTAAATTACATAAAAATCCACTTCTGGGCCCACTTGGTGTGTGCTTGGGCTGAGCATTGAAGCATTTTCGTGTAGAGACTTCTCTTGGAGTTAAACGCCAGCTTTTGTGCCAGTTTGGGCGTTTAACTCCCATTCTTGTGCCAGTTCCGGCGTTTAACGTCGAGCAGTTTTGAGCTGATTTGGAACGCCGGTTTGGGCCATAAAATCTCAGGAAAAGTATAGACTATTATATATTGCTGAAAAGCCCAGGATGTCTACTTTCCAATGCAATTGAGAGCGCGCCAATTGGGCTTCTGTAGCTCCAGAAAATCCACTTTGAGTGCAGGGAGGTCAGAATCTAACAGCATCTGCAGTCCTTTTCAGCCTCTGAATCAGATTTTTGCTCAAGTCCCTCAATTTCAGCCAGAAAATACATGAAATCACAGAAAAATACACAAACTCATAGTAAAGTCCAGAAAAGTGAATTTTAACTAAAAACTAATAAAAATATACTAAAAACTAACTAAAAAAACATACTAAAAACATACTAAAAATAATGCCAAAAAGCGTATAAATTATCCGCTCATCCGGGGTATAGTGCAACATCCGCTCAAGGACGCATGCGCGTTCTGCGTGCGCGTGCATCTTAACCCCCCCCTTTTTTTTTAGAAATGCCCAAAAGCTCTAAAATGCCCAAAAACTCCCTATAGTGCCTGCAACTCCTTATTCAATCAAAAACTACACACTTTGTAAACTGCAAGTTGGTTTTGAGATTTATTCCATTACTACTAAGCACAACATACATGTTAATATGCTAGCAACCAATCTACACAAACAAGCCAATTATGAAATGAAAACCTACCTACAATGGTAACTCAAATCACTTATTAAACAAAATTAGATTGTGACTCAGCTTTGCTAGAGTCCCCAATTAGAGGTGTCCAGGGTTCTTAAGCACACTCTTTTTGCCTTGGATCATGACTTTATTAAATTTTTTTTTGTATTCACTGCTTTTTCTTGCTTCAAGAATCATTTTTTTGATTTTTCAGATCCTCAGTAACATGTCTCCTTTTTCATCATTCTTTCAAGAGCCAACATTCATGAACAACAAATTCAAAAGACATATGCACTGTTCAAGCATACATTTAGAAGTCAAAAGTATTGCCACCACATCAAAATAATTAATTTGTTATAAAATCTGAAATTCATGCAATTCTTCTCTTTTTCAATTAAGAACATTTTTCATTTAAGAAAGGTGATGGATTCATAGGACATTCATAGCTTTAAGGCATAGACACTAAGACAGTAATGATCATAAGACACAAACATAGATAAACATAAGCATAAAAATTTGAAAAACAGAAAAATAAAGAACAAGGAAATTAAAGAATGGGTCCACCTTAGTGATGGCGGCTTGTTCTTCCTCTTGAAAATCTTATGGAGTGCTTGAGCTCCTCAATGTCTCTTCCTTGCCTTTGTTGCTCCTCTCTCATGATTCTTTGATCTTTTCTAATTTCATGGAGGAAGATGGAATGTTCTTGGTGCTCCACCCTTAGTTGTCCCATGTTGGAACTCAATTCTCCTAGGGAGGTGTTGATTTGCTCCCAATAGTTTTATGATGAGTGGGGTCTCTTGTTTGCTCCATCCTTTTCTTAGTGATGGGCTTGTCCTCATCAATGAGGGTGTCTCCCTCTATGTCAACTCCAACTGAATAACAGAGGTAATGTTCTTGGTGCTCCACCCTTAGTTGTCCCATGTTGGAACTCAATTCTCCTAGGGAGGTGTTGATTTGCTCCCAATAGTTTTGTGGAGGAAAGTGCATCCTTTGAGGTATCTCAGGGATTTCATGATGAGTGGGATCTCTTGTTTGCTCCATCTTTTTCTTAGTGATGGGCTTGTCCTCATCAATGAGGGTGTCTCCCTCTATGTCAATCCCGACTGAATAACAGAGGTGACAAATGAGATGAGGGAAGGCTAACCTTGCCAAGGTAGAGGACTTGTCCGCCACCTTATAAAGTTCTTGGGATATAACCTCATGAACTTCGACTTCCTCTTCAATCATGATACTATGAATCATGATAGCACGGTCTATAGTAACTTCGGACCGGTTGCTAGTGGGAATGATTGAGCGTTGAATAAACTCCAACCATCCCCTAGCCACGGGCTTGAGGTCATGCTTTCTTAGTTGAACCGGCTTCCCTCTTGAATCTCTCTTCCATTGAGCGCCCTCTTCACAAATGTCTATGAGGACTTGGTCCAACCTTTGATCAAAGTTGACCCTTCTAATGTAAGGATGTC
>NC_029781.3:27581735-27583023 GCF_000817695.3 Arachis duranensis
ATTTCCCCCGAACCATTGTAAGCCAATTCTTTGGGTCCGGGTTCACACTTTGATCATGGTTCTTGGTGATCCATGCATTGGCATAGAACTCTTGAACCATTAAGATTCTGACTTGTTGAATGGGGTTGGTAAGAACTTCCCAACCTCTTCTTTGGATCTCATGTCGGATCTCTGGATATTCACTCTTTCTGAGTTTGAAAGGGACCTCGGGGATCACCTTCTTCATGGCCACAACTTCATAGAAGTGGTCTTGATGCACCCTTGAGATGAATCTCTCCATCTCCCATGACTCGGAGGAGGAGGCTTTTGCCTTCCCTTTCCTCTTTCTAGAGGTTTCTCCGGCCTTAGGTGCCATAAATGGTTATAGAAAAACAAAAAGCAATGCTTTTACCACACCAAATGTAGAAGGTTTGCTCGTCCTCGAGCAAAAGAAGAAAGAAGAGAGTAGAAGAAGAAGAAATAGAGGAGATGGTGGTGGCTTTGTGGTTCGGCCAAGGGGGAGAAGTGGTGTTTAGGTTGTGTGAAAATGAAGGAGTGAAGATGGGTTTATATAGGAGTGGAGAGGGAGTGTATGGTTCGGCCATTATGGGTGGGTTTGGGAGGGAAAGTGGTTTGAATTTGAATGGTGAGGTAGGTGGAGTTTTATGAAGGATGTATGTGAGTGATGAAGAGAATAGTGGGATTTGATAGGTGAGGGGTTTTTGGGGAAGAGGTGTTGAGGTGATTGGTGAATGGGTGAAGAAGAGAGAGAGTGGTGGGGTAGGTGGGGATCCTGTGGGGTCCACAGATCCTGGGGTGTCAAGGAAAATTCATCCATACACCAAGTGGCGAGCAAAAATGCCCTTTGTGCCAATTCTGGCGTTAAACGCCGGGCTGGTGCCCATTTCTGGCGTTTAACGCCAACTTCTTGTCCTTTCCTGGCGTTTAACGCCAGTCTGGTGCCCCTTTCTGGCGTTAAACGCCCAAAATGGTGCCAGACTGGGCGTTAAACGCCCATTTGCTTCCCTTACTGGCATTTAAACGCCAGCAAGATTCTCCTCCAGGGTGTGCTATTTTTCTTTTTGTTTTTCATTCAGTTTCTACTTTTTCAATTGATTTTGTGACTTCCCATGATCATCAACCTATAGAAAACATAAAATAACAAAAGAAAATGGCGAAATACAATAAAATTGGGTTGCCTCCCAACAAACGCTTCTTTAATGTCAGTAGCTTGACAGTGGGCTCTCATGGAGCCTCACAGATACTCAGAGCAATGTTGGAACCTCCCAACACCAAACTTAGAGTTTGA
>NC_029781.3:27583104-27585149 GCF_000817695.3 Arachis duranensis
AGAGAAGCTCTTCATGCTTCCTCTCCATAGTTACAGAGGGATATCCTTGAGCCTTAAACACAAGGGATTCTTCATTCACTTGAATGATCAATTCTCCTCTATCAACATCAATCACAGCCTTTGCTATGGCTAGGAAGGGTCTGCCAAGGATGATGGATTCATCTATGCACTTCCCAGTCTCTAGGACTATGAAATCAGCAGGGATGTAATGGTCTTCAATTTTTACCAGAACATCCTCTACAAGTCCACACGCTTGTTTTCTTGAATTGTCTGCCATCTCTAGTGAGATTATTGCAGCTTGTACCTCAAAGATCCCTAGCTTCTCCATTACAGAGAGAGGCATGAGGTTTATGCTTGACCCTAGGTCACACAGAGCCTTCTTGAAGGTCATGGTGCCTATAATACAAGGTATTGAGAGCTTCCCAGGGTCCTGTCTCTTTTGAGGTAATCTCTACCAAGTCAAGTCATCCAGTTCTTTGGTGAGCAAAAGGGGTTCATCCTCCTAAGTCTCATTACCAAATAACTTGTCATTTAGCTTCATGATTGCTCCAAGGTACTTAGCAACTTGCTCTTCAGTGACATCTTCGTCCTCTTCAGAGGAAGAATACGCATCAGAGCTCATGAATGGCAGAAGTAAATCCAATGGAATCTCTATGGTCTCAGTGTGAGCCTCAAATTCCCATGGTTCCTCATTAGGGAACTCATTGGAGGCCAGTGGACGTCCATTGAGGTCTTCCTCAGTGGCGTTCACTGCCTTTTTCTCCTCTCCAAATTTGGCCATGTTGATGGCCTTACACTCTCCTTTTGGATTCTCTTCTATATTGCTTGGAAGAGTACTAGGAGGGAGTTCAGTCACTTTCTTACTCAGCTGACCCACTTGTGCCTCCAAGTTTCTAATAGAGGACCTTGTTTCAGTCATGAAACTTTGAGTGATTTTGATTAGATCAGAGACCATGGTTGCTAAGTCAGAGTGGCTCTGCTTAGAATTCTCTGTCTGTTGTTGAGAAGATAATGGAAAAGGCTTGCCATTGCTAAACCTGTTTCTTCCACCATTATTGTTGTTGAAACCTTGTTGAGGTCTCTGTTGATCATTCCATGAGAGATTTGGATGATTTCTCTATGAAGGATTATAGGTATTTCCATAGGGTTCCCCCATGTAATTCACCTCTTCCATTGAAGGGTTCTCAGGATCATAAGCTTCTTCTTCAGATGAAGCATCCTTAGTACTGCCTGGTGCAACTTGCATTCCAGATAGACTTTGAGAAATCATATTGACTTGCTGAGTCAATATTTTGTTCTGAGCCAATATGGCATTCAGAGTATCAATCTCAAGAACTCCTTTCTTCTAATTTGTCCCATTGTTCACAGGATTCCTTTCAGAAGTGTACATGAATTGGTTATTTGCAACCATTTCAATGAGTTCTTGAGCTTCTGCAAGCGTCTTCTTCAGATGAAGAGATCCTCCAGCAGAGCTATCCAATGACATCTTGGACAGTTCAGACAGACCATCATAGAAGATGCCTATGATGCTCCATTCAGAAAGCATGTCAGAAGGACACTTTATGATTAGTTGTTTGTATCTTTCCCAAGCTTCATAGAGGGATTCTCCTTCCTTCTGTCTGAAGGTTTGGACTTCCACTCTAAGCTTACTCAATTTTTGAGGTGGAAAGAACTTTGCCAAGAAGGCATTGACTAGCTTTTCCCAAGAGTTCAGGCTTTCTTTAGGTTGTGAGTCCAAACATATCCTAGCTCTGTCTCTTACAGCAAAAGGGAATAGCATAAGTCTGTAGACCTCAGGGTCAACCCCATTGGTCTTGACAGTGTCACAAATTTGCAAAAATTCAGCTAAAAACTGACGAGGATCTTCCAATGGAAGTCCATGGAACTTGCAATTCTGTTGCATTAGAGAAACTAATTGAGACTTAAGCTCAAAGTTGTTTGCTCCAATGGCAGGGATAGAGATGTTTCTCCCATAGAAGTCGGGAGTAGGTGCAGTAAAGTCACCCAGCACCTTCCTTGCAATGTTGGCATTGTTGTTGTTTTCA
>NC_029781.3:27585211-27615196 GCF_000817695.3 Arachis duranensis
CTCCTGCTCATATGAAAGAGAAGAGAACAAGAAAATATGGAATCCTCTATGTCACAGTATAGAGATTCCTTGAGGTGTCAGAGGAAAAGAAGAAGGAGAGGGTAGAAGAAGTAGGATGTGAGAAGAGGGGAAGAATTTTCGAAAATAAGTTAAAAGATTTTGAAAAAGAATTTTGAAAATTGATTGATGATTTTCGAAAACTAAGAGTGGGAAAGAAATTAAGTGATTTTTGAAAAAGATTTTGAAATTAGAAATAAAAAAGATATGATTGAAAACTATTTTGAAAAAGATGTGATTAAGAAGATATGATTGAAAAGATATAGTTTTAAAAAGATATAATTGAAAAGATATGATTGAAAAACAATTTAAAGAGATTTGATTTTCAAAATTAATGACTTGGCTAACAAGAAAAGATATGATTCAAAGATTAAACCTTTCTCAACAGAAAAGGCACCATACTTGAAATGTTGAATCAAAAATCATTAATTGTTAGCAAGTATTTTTGAAAATGGAAAGAAATTGATTTTGAAAATATATGATTGAAAAGATATGATTTGAAAAAGATTTGATTTTGAAAAATTATGGAAACTTAAAAAAAATTGATTTTGAAAACAAAATCTTCCCTCTTGTGCCATCATGGCGTTAAACGCCCAGAATGGTATACAATCTGGCGTTTAACGCCCAAAACTCACTCCTTTTGGGAGTTAAACGCCCAGCCAGGCACCCTGGCTGGCGTTTAAACGCCAGTTTGCCTTCCTCACTGGGCGTTTTGAACGCCCAGCTTTTTCTGTGTAATTCCTCTGCTGTATGTTCTGAATCTTCAATTCTCTATATTATTGACTTGAAAAGACACAGATTAAAATTTTTTTTGGATTTTTAGTAATGAGGAATAATCAAAATGCAACTAAAATTAAATAGACAATGCATGCAAGACACCAAACTTGGAAGTTTGTATACTACTGACACTAACAAAATGAGAATGCATATGAGAAACAACAAAACATTCAAGACAAGAGAATTTAAAGGTCAGAGCAAGTAAATCATCAAGAATAACTTGAAGATCACTGAAAACACATGAAAAATGCAAGAAGAACAGAAACATGCAATTGACACCAAACTTAAAATGAGACACTAGACTCAAACAAGAAATATTTTTGGTTTTTATGATTTTGCAATTTTTTTTGGTTTTTCGAAAATTATGTGGAGAAAGAAAAGTAAAGCCGCCATCAGTTCTAGCTTATACCACGAAGATTCCGATTAAGGGATCCAAGAGATAAACATTCAAGCCTTGTTTGCTTGTAGAACAGAAGTGGTTGTCAGGCACTCGTTCATAAGTGAGAATGATGATGAGTGTCACATAATCATCACATTCATCATGTTCTTGGGTGCGAATGAATATCTTAGAACAAGAATGAGCTGAATTGAATAGAAGAACAGTAGTAATTGCATTAATACTCAAGGTACAGCAGAGCTCCACACCTTAATCTATGGTGTGTAGAAACTCCACCGTTGAAAATACATAAGAACAAGGTCTAGGCATGGCCGAATGGTCAGCCCCCAAAACGTGATCAAAAGATTCAAAGATCTAAAGATGAGAATACAATAGCAAAAGGTCCTATTTGTAGAGAACTAGTAGCCTAGGGTTTACAAAGATGAGTAAATTACATAAAAATCCACTTTCGGGCCCACTTGGTGTGTGCTTGGGCTAAGCATTGAAGCATTTTCGTGTAGAGACTTCTCTTGGAGTAAAACGCCAGCTTTTGTGCCAGTTCCGGCGTTTAACGCCGGGCAGTTTTAAGCTGATTTGGAACGCCGGTTTGGGCCATAAAATCTCGAGCAAAGTATGAACTATTATACATTGCTGGAAAGCCTAGGATGTCTACTTTCCAACGCAGTTGAGAGCGCGCCAATTGGGTCTCTGTAGCTCCAGAAAATCCACTTCGAGTGCAGGGAGGTCAGAATCCAACAGCATCTACAGTCCTTTTCAGCCTCTGAATCAGATTTTTGCTCAGGTCCCTCAGTTTCAGCCAGAAAATACCTGAAATCACAGAAAAACACATAAACTTATAGTAAAGTCCAGAAAAGTGAATTTTAACTAAAAACTAATAAAAATATAATAAAAACTAACTAAAACATACTAAAAACATACTAAAAACAATGCCAAAAAGCGTATAAATTATCCGCTCATCAATGAGTAATCCGAATTCTCACTGTAGTGACCAAACGGCTTCCGAGATCCTTTAAATTGAGCTTGACACCAATTCTTGCACCTCAAGTTGAAGTGCGAACCCTTACTGAATCTTTCATACCAGCGTTGAGTGCGAGTCATATCCCTTTTCCTCTTAAAACCGCAGAGAGCTCTAAGCTGACCATCTGTTTCAAGTAAACCATATTCAAGTGGAAAAGTAAAGATAAAAGGCAAAGGTGTTACCCACTTGTAATTTGTGTTGGGCGGTAATGGCCTTGGGATAGGTGTTTCCAGTGGTTCTATAAGTTCTACTCCCTTATAATCTTCTGTGAATTCTTCCACTTCAACTATATCTTGATCAGAGTCTTCAATTTCTCCCTCATTATCGCTTGAGTCATATATTGAAGATTGAGAAAAATCTACCTCAGCATCATCTTCATGTTCACTCAGAGAAGATTCTTCTGTCTCAGAGAAATCACTTGCAGATGCAAGGTCGTCACTAAGAGAACAGGACTCGTGATCATCATCATCAAGGAAGCATGTGTCCTGGGTTATTCCGTTCAGTTCTTCATAAGATATTTGCAGTGGAGGCGGTGCAAAATCCTCCTCAGCGTCAATTGTAACATCCTTGACAGAGTTCTCCACAGCTCTGGATTCAAGTGGCGGTTCGGCATCTCCTGAATCTTCAACCAAATCTTCTTCTTCTACAATGACAACTTCCTCCACTTGTTCTAGTACGAAGTTATGCTCTATGCTGTTCACTGGAGCTTCTAGCGTCTTCTTTGTACTGCGTTCTTCATTGGATTCTCCACATAAAGCCATGGGGGTCTGTTGAGGGGCTGAACGTTTGGAAGATAATTGCTTTAACTCCTCCACTATTGCTTGCTCCAGTTGATGAAGGGTTACAGTAAATTATTTCATTGATTCTTCAAGGCGAACCTGTGATTCTGGCTTTGATGGATATGGGTATGGTGTATGGGGGAGTGGTGGTTCTTGGGAGTAATTGGATTTGTGTTGGGGCGGATAAGGATCGTATGGTGGCAAAAGGTGAAAAGAAGCTTGTGAGTGTGGTGGTTCGAGGTTATGTTGAGAGGATGGTCTATAGGCACGGGGTGGGGCTTGTTGGTAGTTACAAGGTTGTCCACCATATCTTTCAGCTGGGTATGCATTGTAGAATGGTCGTTGTCCATGATATCTTGGAGGGTGTTGTTGCCTAAAGGGTTGATTAGATCCTCTTGACTCCATCCATCCTTGATTGGTCTGACCTTGATGCATATTCCTGCAATAACTTCTATTTCCTTCAACAAAGTTAGAACTAAACTCAAAGCGAGAGGGGTGAGAATTCATAGTAGTTATCAGAAATAAGGGGGGAAAAGGAGAAACAAATAAACGAGTAAAAGAAAAATATTTATAATAATCAATAACATGACACACGTTTGCTATTCCCCAGCAACGGCGCCATTTTGACGTTAGGATTTTTGCTAGTATAGAATTTTATAAAAATAGTCGCGTTGTAGATATAGATTCGAAACCAACAGAAATCCCTTCGTACAAACGTTTTGGTTGTCACAAGTAACAAACCCCTTTTAAAATTGATAACCGAGTATTTAAACCTCGGGTCGTCTTCTCAAGTAATTGCAGGGAGGTATGTTCTTATTATTGGCTATGAGTTTGTAAATTGGGGGTTTTAAGAATGAGGAACAATTATGATGAATGACAAGTAAAATAAATAAATGACAGTAAAATAAACTCTTGGCAAGGTATGAGAGATTGGAAGTCCTAGTCTAGTTATCCTTATCAACAATGATGACAATTGAATCTTAATTCCACTTAGTTGACCTTTACTAAAGCAAAGGAAAGTCAAGTGACTAATTAATTAGATCTTCGAATCCTAGTTAATTCCTAAGAACAGATTGGGACTATTGAAGTTCAATTCAATTAGCATAAATAACAATTATCAATTATGTTGAATCTGATAACTCCTGTGTTACTAATTTCTTAACCAAAGCCAAGAATGTAAAAAGTTGAACTAAAATCATAAATATATCATAAATCTGAAAACACTTCAATTCATTCAAAGCAGTAAAATCTAACATGGAAGGTATTCATAAGCCAATTGGGCAATATAAATAAAATATAAATAAAAGTATTAAAGTATCTCAAAGTAGAAGAGAAGTCAAAATAAAGAAATATTGAACCTGATGTGAAGATGAGATAAATTCCTAATTTCTAAAAATCCTAATCCTAAGAGAGAGGAGAGAACATCTCTCTCTAAAAACTACATCTAAAACTAAAATTATGGATTATGATAGTATTCTCTGAATGGATGCAATTCCTCTACTTTATAGCCTCTAATCTGAGTTTTTTTGGGCCAAAAACTGGGTCGAAAACAGCCCAGAAATCGCTGGAGAATAAATCTGCCACGCTGGTTTTTCGTCACTGCGACGCGGCCGCATGGAGCACGCGGTCGCGTCACCTAGCGTCAGGGCCACTATGGCATATTATATATCAAATCGAAGCCTCGGACGTTAGCTTTTCAACGCAACTGGAATCGCGTCATTTGAACTTCTGTAGCAAAAGTTATAACCATTTGAGTGTGAAGAGGTCAGGCTGGACAGCTTTGCAGTTCCTTCAACTTCTTGTATTCCTTCCACTTTTGCATGCTTCCTTTCCATCCTCTAAACCATTCCTGCCCTGTAATCCCTGAAATCACTTAACACACATATCAAGGTATCTAATGGTAATAAGAGAGGATTAAACATAGGAAACTTAAGGCCAAAGAAGCATGTTTTCAATCATAGCACAAAATCAGGAAAGAAAATGTAAAACATGCGAATTGTATGAATAAGTGAGTAAAGAGTTGATAAAAACCACTCAATTGAGCATAAGATAAACCATAAAATAGTGGTTTATCATGCTTCTTGCTGCCGACGACAGTAAGCATGGCTTCCTCGATCCATAAACTGCCTACCCTTAATGTGGACAACCTCCTACAATGGGATTGGTCAACTTATGTGCTGAGCTTCCAGAGGAAGGGGATCAAAGACTAGAGAGAAGGAAAAAAATCTTTCTGTTGATGGCTGCGTATTCATTTTGATGATAATATATTTTCATGAATCGAATTTCTCTCGACTGAAAGCAGATGACACTCCCGGGCAACCTTGGGTGGTCTACTGGATACGGAGGAAGCTGCTCGATCAGATTTATATGGAAACAACTGATACAATGGTAAATTAAACAAAATTTTCATGAAACTTTGGTTCAGATGCTTCTAAAATACTGTGCTAACTAAATAACTTTGTATTTTGGGGACTTGTGTACAGAGCAGAATTAAGGGGGAGAGAGACAGAAGAAAAGAAAGTGGGAAAGAAAACAGTTTTTCTGAAGGGGAAAAAAGAAGAAAAAGGAGAAGAAAGAAAAAAATGTCATTTTGGATTCGTCCTGGAAGAAAACAATTTTTTTTAATCTGAGTATACTTTCACGATCGCTTGTTGAAAACTATCTGTTTATATAAAGTTTTATCTTGCTATTTTAACAAAACTTTTTGTATGTGTTGCAGAGAAGAAGAAGATGAAATTGAGAAAACGCCATCGAAGGAAAGAAAACAACCACAAAGGGTGGTGAAAAAATAAACCGAAATAAGGAAGCTTGTTCTAATGATTTTGAAAGCAAAATTGAATATGGAGACCAGTAAGATTTGGAAATGATTATTTTTGGTTCATTGATACCTTTATTTGATGTTCATTTGATATAGTTTTTCTTATATTTGCTGAAAATTATTCCTATGTGCTTGTGAAGTTAATTACAGCTCTGATATTTGTCTACGGTATATATTCGATGTATTTTTCTTGATGCTTTACTCTATTTTACCACATATTATCAATTTATTTAAAGTTTTATGTTGTTATTTTAACAAAACCTTTTGTATATGTTGCAAAGAAGAAGAAAAAATCGAGAAAATGCCGCCAAAGAAAAGAAAACAAATACAAAGGGTGGCAAAAAAAAACCAAAATAAGGAAGCTTGTTCTAACGGATTTCGAAAGAAAAACTGAATCTGAAAAGGAGTAAGTTTCTAAAATGATTATTTCGGTTCATTGATACTTTCATTTGAGGTTCATTGATACTTATTGTATGAATTTTCAAAAGTGAACAAGTAGAGGACGGGACTACTGAAATGATTTATCGCAGACGTAAGATTCATTTTTTTATATAAGTTCTTTTTCTTTGTTTGCTAACTTTTTCCTAAACTCATGTAATTTCTCTGGATTTACAAAATAATATTTATTTTTTTCTTAGTCTGCCGACTGCAAATTTGGGCAGCGAACCTCTGTTACAAACTCAGACGAGCTCGACACCGTTTGTAAATGCACCGACCAATACCAGGTAATTTCGATTCATTTCTAGGTTTAGTTGAGGTTCATTGGAATCAAAAAATAAATTTGATGTGTTTTTAATCTTCTGCTTTTAATCTTGGTTGATGATTTTAATCGTCTCCAGAAACACTTAAATAAGCCATATTTAACAAGGATTTTTTAATTATAAGTCGTATTTTATTTTGAAAAAAAATTTCAAAATAAAATACGACTTATAATTAAAAAAAAATCCTAGTTAAATATGCCTTATTCCGGTGTATTTATGTATTTCTGGAGACGCTGATAATGGTTGTCATTGTTAAATATGGTTTATTTTTTTAATTTATAATTTAAAAAATTCTTGAAGAAGCCATGGTTGTTGTCTGTGTAGTTTTGTGTACTCCTATATACTCTTTGTAAATCTATATAATATTTGGAGATAACGATAATGGATTAAATTTGATTAAAAACACGGATTTGAAAAAAGTTAAAGGGAGTTCGCCGAGTGGATAGGCGAACTCTATAATTTTTATAGAGTTCGCCGAGGGTGCGGCGAACTTGCTTTATAAAAAAAAATCGTATTTGTGGAATTAAAATTCAAAAATAGCTTTTGAAAAAATATAATTTTTTTATTTCTAAAAAAAACCTTATTTTAAATGGTAAATTTATTCATATGAGGTGTTGTGCACATATTGTAAACTTAATTGTAAAAGAAGGATTGAAAGAGATTGATGAATCAGTCTTGAGGATTCGTAGTGCAGTAAAATATGTTTGATCTTCCCCATCTGGAGTTAGTAGGTTTCAAAAGTGTGTTGAACTAGAAAAAATTCAATATAAAGGCTTGTCTTGCATGGATGTTGAAACTAGGTGGAACTTGATGCGTGAGCATCTTTTCTATCTTTTCCTAGTGAATTTGCATCTTATTTGTTGAGTTTAATAACAAATTAATTATATTTTAGCCAATATGGATGCTATTTTGAGTCTTTTCCAATTTTGTTTATTTTAGGTAGCACTCGACTGGATTTGATGGAGTTTCTGCAGCTCAAAAATTAAAGGAGATAGCAACGAGGAGCGACGCGTACACGTGACTGACGCGTACGCGTGATTTGGAGCTTTCCATGGCGACGCGTGTGCGTGACTGACGCATACGCGTGATTTGAAGAATTGCTGACCAATGCGTACGCGTGACCGACGCGTCCGCGTGATTCGCAGAAAAGACCATCGACGCGTACGCGTGACATGCGCCACGTGCAGAAAATGCAGAAAACGCTGAGGGGTGATTTTTGGGCCCCATTTTAGCACCCAAGTTAGGCGCGGATCCAGTGAAGCCAAGTGGTCCCCACGTTACAAGATGCGGAGTAGTTAGTTAATTCTGATTTAAATTCAAAATTGATTTTAAAATAGGAAAAGATATTATCTTAATTTTAAATACTAGATTTTAAATTAATTAGGATTAGTTATAAAAAGGGAAGATTTCTCTTCTATTAGGTAGATTACATTAGGGGGATTCCATTAGGGAATTCTATACAAATTTACATCACACATTCCATGAGCAACTAATCCTCCATTGTTAAGGTTAGGAGCTCTGTCTATTTGTATGGATTGATTTTATTGCTTTTTCTATTTTAATTTATGCATGAATTTATAATTTAAGAATTGTTTTCGCTCTTTATTTTATGAATTTTGGTGGAACGGAAGTATGACCCTCTTTCTATTTGAGTTCTTGTAAAACTTGGAAAAGCTCTTTACTTGAACAATAGCTTGAAAACATATTCTCCTAAATTTTAATTATCTGGATTTAACGGGATACGTGACATATAATCCTTTTATTTTTGGGTAATTAGAGTTTTTGTGGCATATAAACTGAAATTTGATCATGTAACTTCTAATTGGAATTAATTGACCAAGGAATTGGCAGTTAATGAATTTTAGAGGAGACTAGAAAGGTCTAAGGAATTAGGGTCTAGTCACATATAGTTTGCCATAAATTAAATCCTACATAATTAAAATAGTTAGTAAGAAAAATAAATCCAGAAAAATAGATAACTCTGAAACCTTAACAGTTTTCTCCATATTTTATTCCCAACTTATTTATTTGTCTATCCTTTTTATATTCTGAGTTCGAATTTAAACCTTTTGGATATCTCAAAACCCTTTTCTGCTTGCCTAACTAAGCCTATCAAATACTATTGTTGCTTAATCCATCAATCCTCGTGGGATCGATCCTTACTCACGTAAGGTATTACTTGGTACGACTCGGTGCACTTGCCGGTTAGTAGTGTGGTTATAAAATACCGCATCAGAACTCTACCTATCAAATGTTAGAGGTAGCTTTGAAGCATCGCAAAGTATTTGAGTTACTTGCTTTGAAAGATAATACCTATATAGGAGAGATGAATGGAGGAAAAGGGAGAGGTGTTCCTTGTGATTCAGACTAGGAGTATGCTAAGTCCATTGTACCATTTTTGCGAGTGTTCAGTGATGCCACTATACGTGTTTCTGGTACCTTATATGTTACCAGTGATATGTATATGAAGGAAGTATTTGCAATTGGACGATTTATTCATCATTCTTGTCATTCTGCTAATTTTAGTACTATGTCAATGGCAGAAAGGATGAAGGTTAAGTATGAGAAGTATTAGGGCAATCCTAATTCGGTGAATATGTTGTTATTAATTGCTATCGTCTTAATTCAATGCAAAATATTGAGTATGTCAATTATTTATTGGATTACTTAGTTGGAGAAGAAAAAGGAGGCGAATTGAAGTCAAAGTTATCCAAGTGCATAAAGTTACTTTATCAGCAATACCAAAGTTCTGAGGAAGCAAGTGAAGCTGATACGCAAGATGTTCAAGCCAACAACATTAATACCGATGTTCATGGCATGTGCTTTTTTCTGCAAGCAACCGGTCGTAGAACTAATATAAGTTCTGAACTTGATAGATATTTACAAGAAGAATGCGAGCCATACTCCCATAAGTTCGATATACTAAACTGGTGGAAGGTCAACTCAACCCAATTTTCAATTGTTGGAAATATGGCTCGTGAGGTATTGACCATACCTGTTTCTATGGTAGCTTTGGAGTCTGCATTTAGTACTGGAGGAAGAGTCCTCGATCCATATCGCAGTTTCTTAACACCTAGAATGGTAGAGGCCTTAGTTTGCACAGGAGATTGGTTTAAGGAAGATCTTTTCTCTGCTTTAGATGATGATGAAGTTGACAAATTAATCAAGATATAGAATTTTGTTCATATTTCTTCTCATTTTATTTTATTTTTGTTTTTGTCGTCTTTCTATTTTAGAATTTAGGTATTAGTTACCAAATAAAAGTTGTTGAATATAGACTTGATAATTAATTTAATTCCCTTGGCAGATATATTTTTCTCTAATGATGGTGCTTGTTCTATGGCGACATCAAATGATAATCTTGATGATGACTAGGTAAGCTTATTATTCTTATTTGGTTTAATACTTTTATTCAAAGATTTGTTTTAAAATGATAAAGGTATATTTTGTTATTTGCATATATATTTTTCTCAAAGGTTATGGTTGTTTGATGATTTTGTTGACAACTTGGCATCTTTTGATATTTTGTGGTTGTTGTTTTAGAGAGATTTTTTTGTGGTATCCTTTTGATATTTTAAAAATGATTAAATATTTTACAGATTAGCTATTGTTATTAGATTTATAAAAAATCAAATTCTAGTTGTAATGAACCTATACACTTTAAAATGACTTTAGTATTAATTTTACTTTTAAAAAATTTATGGTTTGAAAATTGAATTTCTAAAAGCTGGTTTTAAAAGTGAAATTTTTGTTAAAAAATCTAGTTTGAAAATTGGATTTTTAAAAACTAGTTTTAAAACTGAATTTTTGGTTGAAAAAACTGGTTCTAAAACTGGATTTAGAAAAAATGGATTTTAGATTTGGATATTAAAAAACCAGATTTAAAATCGGTTTGTAAGTAAAACCGGATTTAAATTCTAAAATCAATTTAAAACCGATTTTTGTTTTTTCAAACTAGTTTAGAATTGGTTTCTCTCTTCAATCCAATTTCGGTTTGGTTTCATGAACCACAAAACTAGTTCTGAAGTGGATCTAGTTTGGATTTTTAAAAATCCAAACCAAGCCCACCCTTGCTTTCAACCTCTGGATATGTAAGTTTTTCAATGTGCAGCTTTCGGTTTTTTAGTTCCTACTCTAATCATTTAACATTAACTTCTTTTTTGTTTACCTTCCTTAGAGTTCCTATTGCGATGTCTCTTTCAAGTTCTCTTGTGGAAGAGATAATAAAAGATCAAAATACCTTTAACTATGTTCCTTCGAAAAGTCAAGTAGAAGAAGCTTCTGTTAATGAGTAAGTTCTGCTTAAAATTTTTTTTATTAGTTTTAATGGTATAGATATTAATTTTGGGTCATTATTGAACTCTTTCCTGTTTGATGCAACATCCCTCCGAAACCACAACAGCAATCCTGCAAAGATGCTCCAACAAAACAATCGGAACAAGAAGCACTTCTCGATGTGTAAGTTTTACTGCTTGTTCAAATCTGGGTAATTTTAGTTCATTACATAGTTTATTTGAGGTTCATTTTTGTTAGTTACAACTGCCTTCCGGAACTCGAACACCAGGCCCGTGAAGAATCTTTCGCAAGACAGACGGAGCAAGAACCTCCCCTGAATGTGTAAGTTTTAATTAAGATCCTTTTTATTAATTTTGATGCTATATCATAATATTTTTCAATTATTAGTTAAAACTTTCTTCTGTCATCTTACAGTTTTTCCTGTTCTCGATATTGGAAAGATGATGCACCTTCCTTCAGCCTTGGCATAAGTCTCCCGACCTCTCAACCAATGGTAACACAACTTGAAATGTTGGCAGACGCGGTAATGGATGTTGGGGTGATAGCAGCATTAAAATCTGCTAAGGAAATCAGTGCTGAGCCGAGCTTGACCATCCCTGAAGGGTATAAGACTCCAGAGAAAGAAAAAAGAAATCACATAGCAGTTGAGGGAGAAATATTATCATTGGATGACACAGTTAAAAGTTTTCAAAGATACTACCATTAAATATGACACCATATTCTTGTTGGACCATGAAGCGCATTTGGAAGGGATTAGAAGCCAATTCATGTCTCTAATGTCCAGAGAAGATGTAGAAAACACGGTAAATTCTTTACCTATTACATTAACATTAATGATTTTTCTAAAAATTTTTATACCCATATGTTTAATAAATTTTCTTCTTATAGGTGGTCAATGCAATGTGTATGATTCTCAACGACAGAAAATGTCGCCAACGCTTCCCCTCTCTTTCTCTTCTCTCCTCTGCTTTGTGTGGGTATGTGATGTTGTGTGTGTGTTTGGGGAGGGTGAGAAAGGTGAGGTAGTTATGTTAGTGTTAAATTTAGGATAAAATTAGGGTTTTGGTTTGGAAATTAGGGTTTTGTGTATGAAATTGGAGATTTTTAGTAGTTTAGTAATTTTAATAAAATTATGGTAATAGAATAATTGAAAACTAATTTTAGTCCAACATTAATATTTATAAAAATACTATTTAATTATCAACTTACAAGATTATTTTTAAATAAATAATCTAATTCAATAATTAGATATAATCAAATTAATTTTTTTTTAATTATAAAATAAAATTTAAATTTAAATTATTTAAATTAAAGCATATAAAATGATCTTTATTTTTTTTTTATCATTAAAGTTTTCAAAATCAATAATAAAAAAGTACTCAATTAGTATAAAATTTTTTAAAAATATATTCTCAAATAAATAAAATAAATCATTAAATAATAATATTTAGTTTCTGAAATTCGGAGTCTTACATGCGGTAACAATTTACTAACAGTTATTAGTCTTTATTAAGAAAATATGCTTCTCTTTGATTATTTTTTTTGAAGAGGTTGAGGTGCTACGTTTGCATGTGGTCGTAAAAGAGTGGAGTCTCACGACGAGACAAGATGCCAGGCTGCTGAACGTCCCATACTTTGCATTAATAATTGTGGTTTCTTTAGAAGGGCTGCCACCATGATACTGTGTTCCAAATGCTACAAGAACATGCTGTTGAAGCAAAAAACAAGACAAGCTCGCAAGTAGTGAAAATAAAGGTGATGATTTCAACGAAGTAAATCTGTAGTAAATTATGGCGGATTTTGATTATTGATGACAAACTTAAATGTTGGTATTTTATGTTTAGTTTTTTTTGTTATTTGACTTTTGAGTTTGTATTTTGAATGAGATCATAACATTGTGGTTTATATAGTATTTTTAATTTGGATGATATTTTAAAGTTTATACAACAACAACAAAGTCTTGTCCCACTAGATGGAATTGACTATATGAATCAAACCATGCCGTTAAACTCTATCATGTATCGTGTCTACAGAGAGACTGTTTACATGTAGATCTTGTTTGACTACTTTATTAATAGTTTTTCTAGGTCTTTTTCTGCCTTTTACTTCTTGTCCATCTTTCATCTCATTCACCCTCCTAAATAGATACTCTGTCAGTCTTCTTATCATGTTCAAACCACCTGAAATGCAATTCTATCATCTTTCTCATAATAGGGACTACTTTAACGCACTCTCTCTTGTATCTTTGTTCTTTATTCTATCCAATTAAATATGACTATTTATCTATTTCAATAGTTATGTTTATACTAGACTATAATTAGATTTTAGTATGTTTATTTATATTTTATTTATTATTTTATTATAAAATATTTTTTCCGTTAATCTACTATTCAACCAATTAAATAAGGAAACATCATTAGTATTTTCTTTTTTTATTGATTGAAATTTTTGGGATGAATAGTATTATAACATGGTATTTAAGTTTTTGGAACTCATTAAATAAATAAACTAATAAATTAGCAACCAGAACTTGATTTAACGCATATCCAATCCACAAAACGCTAGTCCAAACTGAGAGTCGATTCGGCCGTGAGGAAGCTCCCGGGAGAAAAGATTGCGCAACAACGCTGCGTTGCGCCGGTGGTATCACAGTACCAAGAATCATCTCAAACAAACTCGCCGACGGCACACACGACGTAGCACTCGGAGCGCTTGCGGAACCTAGTCGGAACCTCGCTGGAAGGAGAGATCCTCTGCGGTCCGATAGCTTAACCGATGATAGGGAGTGTTTTGGAATTTCTGTTTTGAATTTAGTGTTGCACCCGGGTTTCTTTCGGATCGGGTCGGTCTGCCAGGCCCAACCCACGACAAGAAAACTCCAAAGAAAGTCCCAAACAAATGAAGAATCCAGCAACATCAGCACCTCTGCGTGTCTGCCTCACAGTCAGAGCCTCAGTTCCTCTACCCCCTGGCAGTTCGCCATCACCGGCGACAACCAGGCGCCAGAGCCGCCGCCTTCCTTTCTTCCTCTATCATACTTCATCATCAGCCGCCAACTCTCCTCTCACCATTCTCCACGTTCCTCACGTTGCTGACCTGTCTGTGTTCACCTCTTCGGCTCTTCCTCATGTGGCCGCCGCCGTCTGAAATAGCACCTGCAGGTAAACCAGCATAACCACTCTTGATTTTAATTTTTTTTTACTTTAATTGAAAATCTGAAACAAATGTTAACTAAAATAACTTATTTTAAAAAAAGTAGATATTTTTTATTTGTCCCAATCCTGATTTATTAATTTTAAATTGTTCTGATTTTTAAAAATATGTTAATGCTTGAGCCTTGATTATATACTTTTATGCTAGCAACTGCACAGTTGGTATTCTTGATTTGCTCTAATATTAGTATGTTTATGCTAACCAATATCATGTAATATTAATTATGAACCGGTCCATTTGTTTTTAATGTACTCTATGAAATTAGGAAAGGGATTCAAAGATAAATGGAATTTGGATTCTTGGAGAGATTCAAGTTCACTTGGGTAACAACCTATGCTTCTGTCTTATTTACAAATTATAATCATCTTAATCTTTTACCACACCCCTGACATTACAAGAACTTAGCCTGTGTATGTTTCCGGATAGTTGGTTACATAGTCAGAAGATATATATGATCTATACCCAGTTTTTTGAATGACCATTCATGAGATGAGTGTTGAAAAGTTAATTCTGTTGACATATCAATACATAATTAAATATATATTTAAATACATTTAAATTGTTAATGAGAAAGTGAAAACAGACACTTAATAAGAAGCAGATGTAGCACTAACTGAATTCATTGAGATTTATTTTCTCCGAGGACAAATCTGACTGCTGATTTAATTGTATACCCAAAATACCATTACCAAGATGTATTATATTTTGTTGGTACGTATTTGTGATAGGTTCAGGGAGCGGCAGAAACAGTAGGCTTTATTGATGAACTAGGGATTGCAAATCACAATTCCCTTATTGGAATACACGGTTGGAACTACCAACTATGGAGGGTGTTCTTCCTCTCCAGTTCTAACAGTTTTAACAGAAAATTCACAAAACTAAAACTAACTAATCAACTAGTATTTATAGGCAGCAGCTAGGACTAAGAACTATTGCCCTTATGCTTGCTAGTGCAGCTCAAAGGAAACAAGAAGATACTAATTCACAGCAACTAGGAAGTAGGAGCTAAAACAACTAAAAACCAGCAATTAGACTACTTACTTTTCCTCTTGTAAACTAAATCAAACATGTTTCTATCAATTTGTTTTATATTGATACGTTATTGAGAAGTGAAAGGAATAATAATGGCTATAAAGTAAAAGATGGTATAAAGATTATGTTAAATCTTCTAAAAGGACGCAATTCATAATATTTACCCAAAACAAAAAACACAAAGACCATTAAAAATTGTGTGAGAAATTGAAGAATTTTCCCTTTCCATGAAATGAAATGCATGAATCATCTTATGGTTTATAATTAACTTCGAGATAAATGAAGGAGGAATCTATAGCTGATGAATGTAACTTACTCTTATTGCATGAATATTTGCTATTTTGTTATTAAAATTCGTGCATCTCTTTCTTGCTGCTACTTGCACCACGCAAGGTCGAGCCACCCCCTTTTCAGCTCTATCTCCATCATGTGTTCGTTATTTATTTTGGATTGAAAACTTTGTCTTCGTAATGTACTGACTAATGGCTAATGAGCATATTGGAATCTCTATGATGCAGTTCGAAGAAATTGTGGGTGGGACAGAGGCCTGTAAAGCTATTAGTTTTGGATTTAAGACTCCTAGAGATGCTATTCAAGGTTTCACCTCCCCCCCTTTGTTTACGTTAACTATTAACTATTATCTTCATTAAACTTTTGAGCTTTAATACTTTTTTATCTTGCTATTGAATCCCTTGTTTATACATGACGTGGTGTTTGAACGCTGCAATGGAAGTGGCTCTGGATATTACAGTGTCATTATTAGGCATAGCATTAATACATAATAGATTATCCTTTAAGTTTAGCTGTGGAGTATGTGAATCATCACTATAGCATGGTCTTGCTTATTTATGCTTGTCTTTGTAACCATTATAAATTAATATTCATTAAGATGGTCTCTTCCTATGTTCTCTGATCATGATGCAATTCATGCTAAAATTGTACATAGAGATTTCAATTGTCATTAAAAATCATAGGGGTTAGTCCACTTGTAGTTTCCCTTGTGTTTGTTTGATTTACTTAAGCCATTTTCATCCTAGATGTGAGTTTCTGCTATGGCTCTGACAAGTATGGTTTTTCTGCACGTCTCTAGGAACTTACATTAACAAGAAATTCCCATCCACCGCCACCATTTCCATCCAAGGTTGCATTGTTGCTGGTATTTGCCACAGTGCCAAAATGACCAAGATTCGTCGCAACTATCTTCATTTCATTCAGAAATACCAAAGGCAAGGCTTTTCTACCTTTCTGTAGGCGTTTTGAAATAGAACAAATGAATAGGGCAATTAAGGTTTCAAATAAAGACAAGAGCTTTGGGAGCCTTGTAGCGAAGTGTGAATTGCTATTGCGAAGATATTCAGCATCTCACTCACTTTCTGAGACCAAAAAGCTTCATGCCTTCATCCTCACCCTTGGCCTTCTCTCCTCTTCTGATTTTTGCTCAATGCTTTCCACAAGCTACGCCCAATGCAGCCATGCTTCCTATGCATCCCACCTGTTTGATAATTTGCCCCGACGGAGCTTGTTCTCCTGGAACACCATGATGAGGATGTATGTTCAAATTGGAAGACCCCACAATGCTCTTAACTTGTTTGCCGAAATGCTTGATTCGGACCATGTTGCGCCTGACAATTTCACATACCCAATAGTCATCAAGGGTTGTAGTGATTTGTCCTTGTTTGATATGGGTGTTGGAGTTCATGGTCGGACATTGAGGGTCGGGTTTGATTCGGACACATTTGTCCAGAACTCTTTGCTGGCGATGTATATGAATGCTGGGGAGAAAGAGGCGGCCCAGCTGGTTTTTGACTTGATGCAGCAACAAACTGTGGTGTCTTGGAATACAATGATTAACGGGTACTTTCGGAATAATTGTGCTGAGTTAGCATCGAGAATGTATAATAGAATGATGGATGTGGGTGTAGAGCCTGATTGTGCAAGTGTGGTTTCAGTACTGCCAGCTTGTGGGCTTTTGAAAAATGTGAAGCTTGGGAAAGAGGTTCATTTGTTAGTTAAGGAAAAGGGTTTCTTGGAAAATATGACAGTCAGAAATGCATTGCTGGACATGTATTTTAAGTGTGGTCATATGAAAGAGGCATGGAAATTAGTGAATGGGATCAAGGAGAAGGATGTGGTGGCATGGACAACTTTGATAAATGGATACATGATTAGTGGCGATGCAAGAAGTGCTTTGGTTGTTTGTCCGATGATGCAGTGCGAAGGAGTGAAACCAAATTCAGTAACTATTACTTCTCTACTATCAGCCTGTGGCAGTTTGGCTTCTTTGAAACATGGCAAGTGCTTACACGCATGGGCGATAAAGCATTGGCTTGATTCAGAGGTTCATGTGGAAACATCCTTGATTGACATGTATGCGAAATGTGCCTGTGGCAATCTAAGCTATAAACTGTTCATGAAAACCTCTAAAAAGAGAACACCCGTGTGGAATGCGGTTCTATCTGGGTTCATACAGAATGGCCTTGCAAGAGAAGCAATAGAACTTTTTAAACAAATGTTAGCGAATGACATACAACCTGACAATGTAACCTTTAATAGTGTGCTTCCTGCATATGCTATTCTTGCCGACCTACAACAGGCAATGAACATGCATTGTTACCTTGTAAAGTTGGGATTTCTTTCCAGGCTTGAAGTAGCAAGTATTCTAGTCGATATATACTCGAAGTGTGGTAGTTTAGGATATGCTCACCAGGTTTTTAATATAATTCCTATGACAGAAAAGGATATTATCATTTGGAGTGGAATAATTTCTGCATATGGAAAACACGGGCATGGTGAAATGGCTGTTTCACTTTTCAATCAAATGGTACAGTCTGGAGTGAAACCGAATCAAGTTACTTTCACCTCTGTTCTGCATGCTTGCAGCCATGCAGGTTTGGTTGATGAGGGTTTGTCTTTGTTCAAGTTTATTCTTAAACAACATCATGCTATTCCCAATGTTGATCATTATACTTGCATAATTGATCTTCTTGGTCGTGCTGGTCGACTCAATGATGCATATAGCCTTATTAGAACAATGCCTATAACACCTAACCACGCTGCTTGGGGTGCACTACTTGGTGCTTGTGTGGTTCATGAGAATGTTGAACTGGGAGAGGTAGCTGCAAGGTGGGCTTTCGAGCTCGAGCCTGAAAACACTGGAAATTATGTATTGTTGGCCAAACTTTATGCTGCAGTGGGAAGGTGGAGAGATGCAGAGAAGGTAAGAGATATGGTTAATGAGGTGGGATTAAGAAAACTACCAGCACACAGTTTAGTTGAGGTCAGAAATTTGTGACTAACATACTTGAAAATTCTATCAAAGCATGAGCATTACTGCTATAGCTTCTGAAGACCCTATAAAAGGTTTGAGGTCATGTCCTTTCTAGAATTGTGAAGTGCCGGGGGGGAATTCAATCCATATTATATGGGGTGATCTTCATGTTAAAGGTGTGTCCCTTTGACCTACTACAAGTACTCCCATTGTCATTATGGGCAATCCAGTACACAAGCATCCCCACCGAAAGTGTCTAATGTACTCGGTGTAACCTGATAATTATATCAGTGATTGTTTTCACGGCTTGAAACTGTCACCTTGAGGTCACAGGGAGACAACTCAACCGTTCCTTGAAGGCTCCCCTTTGTCTCCCGCTATCATGATGAATTGTTGAAGCTTTTATTCCCTTCTCACAAAGCAAGATCTGGTAATATCATGTTTTCCTTGTTATAAAGAGCTATATAGTATATAGTATGCAAAAGGTGTGACACTCTGGGTTCTGAATTGAATATGGGAGATGCAGCTAGACTATTATCATTAGCTTAACTATGTAAGATTGTGATTACTAATTAAAAATAGTAATTAGGAGTACTTACTACTTAGTGTTCAAATTCCGATCATTAACAAGCATCAATCTTGTTCTAATGTATGGAAAGGTATCTGTCAGGTTTGGACAACTTTTGAGCAAAATCTCATTTGGAGACTGAGTGCGGGAACTCAGGTGAACATGTGGACTGACCATTGGATACCTGCTGTGCAAAGACTAGCTGATCTTATCCCTGAATTTCTTATAGAAAATCGGATGGAGGACAAAGTGGTGGAATATGTGTCCGGCTCAAGCTGGAATTTTAATCTCCTTGATAATTTTCTAGAAGAAGATTGGGTTTCTATCTTGACTGTAATTAAACCACTGGAGAGTGGTATGGGAGAGGACCAAGTTGCTTGGTTACACTCATATAATGGTTCCTTTACCATTAAGTCAGCTTGTTCGATTTATCTAGAGGCTGAAGATAACTCTGCAGCTTCGCTTTTCACAAAGGTCTGGAAATTGCAAGCTCCACAGCGACTTCGTGCATTTTGTTGGCTAGTAGCAAACAATGCTCTTTTCACAAATGAGCTTCGTTTTCGAAGAAGAATGGCACCGGATGATCTTTGCTGTATTTTGTGGTCTTTATCATGAATCTGTGCTCCATGTCCTCAGAGATTGTAAAGTCGCGTACGAGACATGGAAGAGCATAGATAATTCATTGAATATGGATACTTCTTTCAGTAAGCCTCTTTACTCATGGCTCCTGGAAAATCTTTCGGCTCAATCCCACCACCAAGGTGTTCCTTGGCCCCTGATCTTTGCACAATGAATACCCTCTAGTTTCGGCAGAACAAGTTCATCTTTGAGGTTGACCAGTGACCACTCTCTGCAAGGAGATTCTATTTGTTTAACAGCTTTACACTACCATTTTGAACAATCCGAGCTTTTTTTATCCAGGAGTAGAGTTGGTTCCTTTTCTGAGAAACAAATCAGATGAATGCCCTTTGCCTCGCCATTCTTCAAATTAAATACTAATGGCTCAGTCACAAAAGAAGGAATTGCGGCTTGCGGTGGTATCATAAGGGATCTTGATGGTAAGTTTTTGGCATGTTTCAGTGCTAATTTGGGTACTTTCTCTGTTACTCAATCACTATGGAGAATTCTTCTTGGATTGGATTTGGTTATCAACCTTAGTATTCTTAACCTAAGTATAGGTGGATTTAAAGGTTGATGCAAAGCTCTGTCTGGGGAATACTGCTGATTTTCATTCTGCTAAATCTCTTGTTACTGCGATTAATTCCAGATGTCACAGGTTTGCCGCTTGGGAAATTCATCATGAATTCAGGGAAGCAAACACTTGTGCTGATCAACTGGCGGCAGAGAGTCATATTAGCATGCCACTTTTTCTTTAGTTTACCTTTTGCTATTTCTTCTTATATCATGGCAGACGTCATTGGTACTTCATCTAGAGTTATTTCTGTGTAGTTTTCTTGGACTTTAGCCACATTTCTTATAAAAAATAAATGTTATTTACACATACACAATAGACATTATTTGGACTCGTGCATTAGTAGGTATTAACATGTCCATTAATCTATCATTTTTATTGATTAAATCTGAAGGTAAGAATACATTGGAATGGTGAGAATACATTGGAATGGTTCATGTGCTGTCTTCTAGTTAACTTTACTGCTTGCCATACCTTGTTTTAGCTCTTTATTTTCCTGTTATATATTATTAATGTTTAAATTTTACTTGTGCGATTAACATTTGGATCCAAGGCATGGAAGACCTGTACAACTGAATTCGAATTGGCAACACAGTTTAAAGAATTATTACTCATTAATGCATACAAAGATACAACTCCAGTCATGCATGTCTTAATAATAATAATTATATGCATTAATGAGTAATGATTCTGATGCTTGACATTTTCTATTAATTCTCGATATTCTTTTATCAAAATAAGTTGAATTTTTTTTTTGTTTACCCAAATGGTATTTCCCAACGCGATAGGTTAAGGACTAATCCGCCGCAGATCTGAGTTCCATTTAAGGATCTATCTTTGACTAATGGGTTGCTGCATGCACAAGGCGGGGTTTAAACTCCCGACACTTGCTTAAACGGACGAGTGAATAAGTTTAATATTTAAGTCTATATTTCTGTAAGTATATGAAGTGATTAACCGATGAAGTCTTCATATATTATGAGACATGGGGTCTTAACTATTAATTAAGACTTAATTTCTTTAAATGAATATTATGAGAAAATATTCATTCTCTGTCTAATTCCCTTAACAAGATCTATTAGGTGCGTACCACTTCTAAAGACATATTTTTTTGGACAATACGTTTTAAGGGGCGTGTGGTTGAAGGGAATATAAATATGAGGCTTGCTACACATACAAGTCTTTTTGACTTACAAGTTTTACAAGTTGCTACACATTAAAGTCTTTTAATGCGTTATTTAGTTTCCAAAGCGCTACACTCACCGTGAATTATGAACGACTCCTCTTCCTCTTCCTCTTCCTCTTCCTCTTCTTCTTTCTTCTTCTTCTTCTTCACTCACCGTGAATTATGAAAAACTCATCTTCCTCTTCCTCTTCCTCTTCCTCTTCTTCTTCACTCACCGTGGATTATGAACAACTCATCTTTCTCTTCCTCTTCCTCTTCCTCTTCTTCTTCTTCTTCTTCTTCTTCACTCACTGTGGATTATGAACAACTCCTCTTCCTCTTCCTCTTCCTCTTCCTCTTCTTCTCCTTCTTCTTCTTCTTCCTCCTCCTCCATGTATTTCTTCGTTATTCTCTTTGCCTTTTCATTAGTTGTTTTATTTGCATTTATTACTGGTATTCTTGCTTCGTTTTTTTTATTTTCATGGTTTCTGAAATCAACTTTGAAATCGTTTTGAAGATAATGGAACTTCATAAATACACCCAAACGATTATAGAAAATACACCCAAACGATTATAGAAAATACACCCAAACGATATTTCTTCGTTATTCTCTTTGCCTTTTCATTAGTTATTTTACTCGTTTATTACTGGTATTTTTACTTCTTTTTTTTCGATTTTCATGGTTTCTGAAATCAAGCTTTGAAATCGTTTTGAAAATAATGAAACTTCAGAAATACACCCAAACGATTATAGAAAATACACCCAAACGATTATAGAACACCCAAACGATTATAGAAAATACACCCAAAGGACACTTTATGCATAATTCAGAACTCTTTCTCTTTCTCCTCCTCATATTCTGCTGCTTCTTCTTCTTCAAAAATGATTTCAGAGCTTGATATCAAAAAATAATGGAAATCAAGAATAACGAAAAAAGAAAACAAAGAGAAAAGCACGTAAATGAAGAAGGAGAAAGAGAAGGCAAAAAACGAAAGAAAAGAAGAAGAAGAAGAATGTGCAGCAAGAAGAAGAAGACGGTGCAGTGAAATTGTGCAGTAACGGTTGAAGAAGGAGAAAGAGAAAGTAAGAAACGAAAGAAAAGAAGAAGAAGAAGAAGAGGAAGAAGAACGTGCAGTAACGTTCAAGCGCGCTAATATAATAACTTGTAAAGACTTGTATAAAAAAATGCTTGTATATGGAGAATTTCTCTATAAATATATTCTCAAAAATTTTGAGATGAAAATATCTTATTTTTATATTTGGTTCAAGATTTAAAAAATTATTTTTGGATATGTTTTATTTTAAGAAATTGAATTATCACTAATTTAATTTTCATCTTTTTTCTGATTATCTTTAATTCCAATGAAAATGAAATATAAATAATGAAACAAAAAAAAACTAAATTACCTCTATTATTTAATATTAGATTTCACCTTTTTCATTTTTCTCTTAAGAATGAAACCCCAGCAGAGCTTTTTTCGCTCCCAAATCAGTAAGCTTCACCAACGCCACCGGTACCGGAGTCGGCACCGGCGTTGCCGTTACTCTAAACAGAAGATTTGTCTCCTTCTCTTCTCCGATTCATGTTCGCACTCTGTGAATTTTCTTCTAATCTCACGTTAAGGTTTGAGTTTTTCCCCAAATCAGTGGAGGCTTCACCAATGCCACCGTCATTGGAGCTGCGCCGGCGCCAACATTATCCTAAACAGAAGACTGATCTCCTTCTCTTCTTAGAGTTCATGTTCGCATTGCTTCTCTCTGCGAATTCTTTTCGAATCTCTCGTTAAGGTTTGGATTTTTTTATGCTTTCTACATCACATTACACTAATTTTATGCAATAACTGCTAATTTGATTAGTTAATTTTTTATTTTGCTTGATTTCTTATATGCTCTGTGATTATGTTGCATGCAAACAACGTGTTTGATGATTTGCCTCAATAAAGAGTTTAAGCTTGTGACATATTTTTATATGCTTAATTTGGCTTGAATATGACAAAAACATATTCTTACATGCTTAATTTGCCTCAATAAAGAGTTTAAGCTTATGGTTTCTTTTCTTGAATCTGACAAAAATATATTTTTACATGCTTAATTTGGTTTGAATGACTGTTCAATCTTCCTCATCTCCCCTTTGTTTGCTGCTCTGCTGCCTCCTCTGTTTAAGGCTTCACTTCTTTTCTCATTTAGAATCTTCTTATATAACTTGCAAAGCATTTAATTTCATTTCTTATCTTGTTGCATATTAAGGATCTTGTTCGGTTTTTATGTTGGTTGAAATGAAGTAGTTGTAGCTTAGGAACTTATGATATTAGCATAATAGTAGTAGTAAAGTTCCTAATTGCTATTTCGTTTTCATTTATGGCTGAAATCAATCTCTTTAAAAACATGCTAATTTTTGTTCCGTTTCTCTGCCTTCTTTTATTATTATCTTTAATTCTCTGCCAATCTGTTGTTGAAATGCAATACAACAACAAATTTAGATTTCAAGAACATTGAAGGAGTTTTTTTATGGGTTCTCAATTTTTCATTCCAAGTCTAAATTTAAACCTGGCATATTAGAGTAGAATTATTATTCAAAGAGTAGAAATCATTCTTATTTATTAATTTGATTGTTAAAAAGCTAAAACAATTCCTGCATTGCATACTCCTTTGGCTTGGTTTTGTTCAGATTAAGATGTTTAATCTTGCGTTTTTTGTTCGGATTATTCATTTTCAAATTGATATATGGATTACGATTCAATTAGATTATGGAATTATTATTGATTCATGCTTTCTTGATTATGACAAGTTCCAACTAGTTTTTCTGACATACATTGGTTTGGCCCTGTTTTTGTACTTGTTATAAGAACAAAAAGTACTAAAAGTATATAGTGTACCTGTTAGAATCCTCTAAGCTGTTCTCCAAAATTGAAGGGGGAGCCATTATTGTTGTTAGTTTTAATATGATGTGTCACTGATCCATCACTTGCGTTTGACTCTATCAGTTGTATATAACCTGTGTATGGCTCAATATAAAGCCAAGATTGCCCTCCAAGACATGGTCCCTTTCAGTCTTGTCATCTATGAGTGCTCCATTTCCTCCATCAGGTGATGGAGTTTCATTATCCTTCTTCTCTTCTCTAAGTAATTGGCAAAGCACCTCTTCATATGGTACCTACTCTGCCTCAATGCATCCAGCATGTTCTCCACTATGGAATTCGTGCGCTTCAACTTCGGTGCTGAAGAAGAAGCAGCAGCCATTTCTGAGAAAGTTCCTAATCACAAAACAATAGCTCGTCTTCAGGTTCATGTCAGCTCTTTGTTATTTGCTTTTCATTTACCACTAAAACTCTGCTTGTTGACTATTTGGTATTTATGTTAAACAAAGTAGAGGATAGATTTGAGATTCACATGTACATAACTGATAAAGAAAAAGAAAATGGGGGCAGGGAAGGGAAATTACATGTGACAAAAAGAGGAGACTTAAGAAATAATTAAATCATTGAGAAGAGAGTTGAAGGAGAAGGGTGTGTGAATTGAAAAAGGGGTGCATGAGACAGACTACTCTACTGTTTATATTATGAATACGAAAAGCCACCATAACATTAACATTGACATAGATAGAAAGATAGATATATAGAATTATAGATAGATATATGAAGTGAAATAAAGAAAGGACAAAAGTGCATGTGTGTCTTTGATGGCGTTGTGAACTAAACTTGATGGCCACAATTTTAGAACCATAGAGTTACAGAAGTTGGAGAATTAGCGGTGCAGACCTGAGAGCTCTATGCTGTATTTTATATATATATATCATCTCAGGAATTTGGCTAGTTATGCTGTTATGGCCACAATTGGCTTTTACCTCCATAATATGCAGACATTGTTTATACTAAAAAATTAGCAACTGAAAGGTAGGTTGTGTTGGAAAGAAATTTTATGACTACGATTTAATTTATTTTTATGTTATTTTATATGGTTAATTGTTTAAATTTTTTCAGGCTGCATGTTTTTTCAACACACGTTATCTGACAAATTGATTTCACATCTTTGAAACCAAATTCAATTGGCAGATGCAAAGGATGTATTGGAAAAGATGTGAAAGGTGTTAGTTTTCCTATATTAACTCCAAACCTCAAAGTAAGATATATATGCTTTAAAAATTATTATTGCCATCATAGTAAATTATATAATCAGCCATTTGACTGGTTTCAATTCTGTTTATTTTATTTCTCAAATAACATGCTGAACTCTGCAGTTTGAATTCTGTTTATTATTTTTGCTGAACTCTGTGATTTGAATTCTGTTTATTTTATTTCTCAAATAAATTGTTGCTTCAACTTGGTGGGTGCTTTTCTCCATATATATGCATGGTCGATTGATTGTTTTTCAGCATACCATTCATGATGGAGATGTCCCGGTCTATGAGTGACATCAGACTATCAGATATGGAAGTGGATCCACCACCAATCTTCAGTCAAAGGTCTGATTTCCAATTCTTGCTGCAACACATTGAAAGCGATTCTCAGTAACCTAGCAAAACTTTAGTGTTCATACACAGTTATACTTCTGATTTCTATTGATTTGATTTGAGTTTGGTGTGAGGAGTGTAAATTGAGTGAAGAGGTGAGAGATTGTAATTATTTTTTTGTATCTATTCCTTTTCAATTGTTTTCTGAAAGTCCCTATTTTTTATTCTTCTAGGGCTTTTTTTCAAGAAGAAGGAATGCCACAGTGAAATTTGATATTGTTGTACAGTATAACTTTTGAAAGGAATGAAATGAAGGAAAGCTTGATTTTTGTTATGTATATTTGATTTGATATTGTTTTTAATACATATGTGTTTACAAAGGTAGAGATGGTATAAGTTTAATAATGAATTATGAGACAAATTATAGATTACGTGATGTTTTAAAATTTAGATAAGTATTTATGCTAATTTTAGTTGTAATATTTGTTATTAGAAATATTTTAGTAAATTTAATTGTGATAATATTTTAGTAAATTTATTATTAGATGTATATTTTGTAAATTTAAAAGAAAAATGATAATATTCGATTAGTTTTATATTTAAATTTTTAAAAAAAATTTTAAAAAATTAATATTAAGGGTATTTTTGAAAATAAAAATAAATATTTTTATCTAAAAATGATTATATTAAATTTATCTTGAAATATATTTATATGTAAATTTTTTTATGTATTTATTAAGTTTAGTCATGAACTTTTTAATTTGAATGAGTAAGGATAATTTTAACATATTAAATATATTTAATATTAAAGATATTTTAGTAAATTTAAAAAATTAAAATCAATAATAATTTTAAGGTTTAATTATTCTGTTGGTCCGTATAATTTTACCAAATTTTTAATTAGATCTTTATATTTTTTTTTCAATTAAGTCCCTATATATTATTTTTTTATCAATTTAGTTCCTGCTGTGACAAAATCGTATGAGATAACAGAATATTCTCGCAAATTGGTTGACAATAACACAGCACAAATCCTCACTAGTGAAGATATTGAAGCCATGCGAAAGTAACATTTTATGCAATCCTTATTTAGATGTGAAAAAAAACTGTTTATTAAAGCATTATTAACTGCTCGTAATATATTACTCGAAGAACTTCAAAGACTTAGTAAAGCAATTGATCAAGCTCTTGATATTTTAGAATTTCTGTTAAATATGAACAAGATGAACTCATTAAATTCCATACTTTCAGCAAATCAAGTTTTGCCACAAAGAAAATTACAAAATGACTAAAAAGTTTTATTTTTATTTTTTTATTTTCAACTTATATATGAATTACTATTTTCATTTTAAAATAATTATAATTAATTCGTCCAAATTGGTACCAAATTTGTACAGAGATTTAGTATTGATTTTTTTTAATGCTAAAAACCTCAAATCTCTTAGTCAAAAAAAACTTTTGAAGTGTTTGAATTTATTAGAACATTAATTGTTCAACTTGTGGAAAGAATTTTTGAAATTTCACAGGTTTGCTTTCGCATCTTGTATTATTATTAATTTGATGGTTGATTGTTAAATAAACATGCATGATTATATTTGGTCCAATGATATTCACTTGTTGATATTATTTGACATAGTTTAATCTATGAATGTGCTTAAAAAATTTTGGACTGTTGTCATGTCTTGTTTAAGAAAATTATGTGCAGAAAAAAATTGGTTCTTTTGTTTGAAAAATTATATAAAAATTATTTTTGTAAAAACAATTTTAGTTATTACTTTTTCACAAAGATGATCCTGCTCTGATTTTCTTTATTCCAAAAGTAGGCTAGCTACTATGCTTTGATTGAAGTTTTTGGTGGAAAGGGCTATCTTGTTGGGACAGCTAATGAACTCGAGTATGCTTTTTCAGAATCATTTTCGGCTTGGATATCGGCCATTATCAATGTTATTGTTGATCCCTATACTGATTCAAAGAGTGGGAGGCTGCAACACAAGAATTGATTTTTAGATTATCTGTATTATACTGAAATTACATTTTCTATGGTTTTCGTTTTTATATTTTAAATTTCAATAACACAAATACATAGTCTTGAGATTTTCTATGGTTTACCATGACATGATAAAGACACAAATTATATTCCATGAATCCACGTAGATGTAAAATATTACATGATCATAATGAATACTTGAATGATAGAAGCTGAATTTTATATATACTTATTACTACTATTTCTATTTTATTTTATCCATTACTTTTTTTGTATGTTCTTAAGATAAGGTATTTTAAAAGTCAAGAAAAAAAGAAGGTATTTTTAGTACAATTTGTATATCAATAAATAAAAGAATGATAGTGACAAAATAAAAGGGATTATAGGAATATTTTTTATGTCGTAGAATCATTGAATAGGGATTATAGTAATATCTTTCATTGAATATTTATAATTTTACTGAATTTTCAATTAGGTCTTTATATTTTTTTTCTTTTCAATTAGGTCCCTAAGGGTATACAAGTAATTTCACAATTCACTAACATTTTTTTAACGTTTAACGTTAAGAGGGACTAAATTGAAGAAAAAAAATGTATAAGGATCCAATTAAAAAAAATATAGGGACCTAATTAAAAATTCGGTAAAATTATAGGGACCTACAGAGTAATTAAACATATTTGATATTAAAGATATTTTAGTAAATTTAAAAATAAAATAAAAAATAATATTCTATTATATTTATATTTATTTAAAAAATTAGAGTCTAAAATATTTAATTAAAAATATTTTATTTTATTATATTTATATTTTATTATATATATTTACTAAATTTAATTATTAATATTCTAATTGAAAATTATAAGAGCATTTTGAACAAAGTATTGACAATTCCCAAATATATTAAATATGAACTAAACAAAAACTAAAATATTTCTAGGCATATTATTAATATTTCATAGATTTTATTTTTACAAATCAAACATAAAATTACTATACATTTAGTAATACTATTCCAAGAAATCATATTCCTAATAATAATATTCTTAGGCATAAAAATTAATCCTTCAACCACAACTAAGCTCATATGATTAAAAATATATGGGCCTTTCTTGTTATAACACGTGTGCTTTTGGATATAAAAGCCCATATATTTTTGCTTTCTAGTTTATTTATACCTTTTAGCCTAGACAAAAAAGGAAAAACTCTTTAGCTAACATTTGTTGAAAAAAAAAAACACTTCCATGTAAGAGTTTAGCACAAGACCGATAAAGAATAACTTATGATTCTGCCAAAAACAAAAGAATAACTTATATTAGTTTATAACCAACTTGTTAGTCGAGTAGTCAGCTCACTCGTCCGCTTAAGTAAGTGTCAGGAGTTCGAACTCCATCTTGTGCATGCAGCAACCCATTGGCCAGCGACAGACCCTCAAATGGAGCCCAAATCCGCGACGGATTAGTCCTTAACCTGTCAGGTTAGAGATACCGTTTGGATAAACAAAAAAAAAACTTATATTGGTCTACCAATTATTTCATTAGTCTAATTAAATAAGTATAAAAAATTTAATTTTATTTTGTAGATGTAGTAAATTAATGGTCAGCAATAAAATTTTAAATAAAGTTTAAATTTATAACGAATTAGTCTTTTTGACCTATTGAATTACGAGATACTGTAGAACAAAAAAATAGTTAAGAATTTAAAAAGTTTCATATTACAACATTTTTTTCTTTTTTTTTTTAATTAAAGTATCAATAATTCATCTAAAATTACGTGATGACAAAAGTGAAAACGAATAATAAATGTTTATTTTCTGACAATGTAGTGAAGGTAGTATTTTATTATTAAGAGATACCAATGAAGCAAAGAGGAAGAAAAGACAAGGAAATGTATAGAGACATCATTTGGATAAAGTCATTGACTCAATCCCATGTGAGAGGTCGGTCACTATATCATATCAAATAATACGTAAAGGCCTAAATTGTTCAATTTAATACACCATTATCTCAGGTTTTCTTCAGGCGAAATAAACATATGTGTAAGAAGTGTTTTTCTCATATATATATTTTAAAGGGTTAGGGATCATGTTTCTTGTCATAACACATGTATATCAATTTAGCTTTTATATTTTTTATTGGCATAAAAAAATAGAATGATGAATCATATATCAAATATAGAGTTCAAAAGTAAGAAAGTTTTGTTGATAATCA
>NC_029781.3:27615276-27615996 GCF_000817695.3 Arachis duranensis
GATATATTTTTATGATCTTAAATAATTTGAATTTTCTTTTCTATCCTTCAATAAGACTCACAAATCCTTCATCTTTATTTATCAACAGCTTTGTTCAACTAAATACTAAATACTAAGGGTGTTCAACTAAATTTTCATCAAGAGAAAATTAAATAATGATGAGTAAAATGAAATTAGGAGTGTATATTAAGACCCTAAAAGAAGGTACTCTAGTTGAGGAAGCAATTAGAATCTTAGCACCGAAAAGGGGTGGCATAATTACAAAACGAAAAAGAAATAATAAAGAGATGATTGAGTGAGTGCAGAGTGCACGAGTTGCTGCCATTACTTAGCGGAATTATCGCTCGTGAGTCTTACGTTAAGTACTTAATTAATTAAGTCGATGACTTCAATCTTCATATAATTTTTCACCACCAACATTCTTAAATTCATCATTACCGGTGTTTTCTGTGGATAAAAAATTAATTATTAAATCAGTCATTTATATTAAAAAAATGTTAGAGGATAAATATATATAATGCACAGATATTAATACGGATATAAGACGCAACATAATATGGGATACGTAAACAAATTTTAAATTTTTATAAGACACAAAAATACAAAAATACAGTATATATATAAAATATAAAATATTTTTAAAAAATTTTTAATGATATTCTAATATTTTATTGATATTAAAATATAAATTAATTTTTTAATTATTTTTATTATTTTTTT
>NC_029781.3:27616627-27627999 GCF_000817695.3 Arachis duranensis
TATGCTTCATTGTAAAACATAAAATTATTGTATAGAATGTAATTTGTTTTCTATCCTCAATTTTTTTTTATTAACTCAAGAGTCACACAGACATATACACAGCTATACATCTCGCGTTATTCTATAAATACTTCGCTAAGATGATACATAATTTTATTTTTTTTATAAAAACAAAAAACTCAGGAAAAAAAGAGTTTATATATAGAATTAACATTTGATTATTAGTCCAGTAATTTGATATTTAATTTATTGGTGTTTGAATGATATGAGTTGCAATTATAATAATTTCCTTTAAACTCCATCAATTTATACTAGCTAGCTAGGTCTTAATAAATTAGTGTGTGGTCTTTTTATCCTCGTATATCTTTAAGTAGATTTTAATCATTAAATACTTATGTCGCAATTGTACAATAATACAGATTAATTAACTATCAACTTTTAAAGTCTAATAATACATTGTAACATCTAAAATCCAAAATGAATATATAATCACCTGATAGACATACAAAAATATCAAACTCAAATGCCAGATTAATAAAAGATAAGAGCCATCTATCAATGAAGGAAAGCTTAATTAACACAAAATTTCTAATATTGAATTCATATTTTAATCAGAAAAATAGATTAATAAAATATCATACTCTATCTATTTTAAAATATCTTTTTTACGTTTTAGGTTCATTAAAAATTATAAACTATACTACATATATACAAAAAATTAGTCACCAAATAAATCATCTATATAAAATATATATTATTAAAATATAAAATATATATTAAAATCAAATTAGATAATATATATTTATCTACAGATATATAACGATGAATTTAATAGCTCATTTTTGTGTGCATATAATATTTTAAAAAAAAAACTATATATATATACTTGCTTCGTGTGTTTGAGGTATTTTGCTATAATCTATCCAATAAGGGGGACAAGATAATCATAAGAAACTAATAATGTGATCAAAGAAAAAAAACTCCTTAACAAATAAATAATTCCATGCTTGTTGTGTACGTCCAAATTAAAATAAATAAATAAATAAATAAATAAAGGTGATGGTGTTAATGGTGATAAGAGAGTTACGTCGTCGCCACCCTCCAAAGGGATAAAGAATGTAGCAAGATTGTTGGGTGATGAGAACGTGCATGACATGATTATTGATAACTACAATATCCTAATTTGTCTGTTAATACATCCTCGTCAGCATAGTTGTATACGTGTCGCTTTCTCTATGGGCCACTGCTATTTGTTTTGTTTATCATCAATGATTTAATGATGGGAATGCAAATAGGAATAGTTGGGATCGAAGCACACACCTCACATGCTATGTGCCTCTTTTTCTGTTTGAAACATAAACGCATTCATTTATTTTATACAATCATTCTAGTATAAAACAGATACTAAAATATAAAATATATATAAAAAATAAATTAAAATATATATTATTTAATTCTATAATTAATTTTTTTATGTATATATAATATTTTTTATTAAAAATTATTAAAAATGTCTTAATTTATATTAACAAAAATCAATTATATAAAATTTTTAATATATAATTTTTTTGAAGCAAAGGGAGCCATAATTATTAACTCATCGGATCCATGGCTGTGGGCGGCTATAACCTTTCTCATCAATATGATTTACAATTATAGAATGTTGGTCCAATTTAATTATTTGCGTATCGTATTTGATATTATATATGGAATATGGAGCATGAACCTTCGTAATTGTACATCTATCTCCGACATTTCCGTTGCTTAAATTTTAGGTTGAGTTTGGTCACTAAAAATAAAAATTAAATCAAACGCACTTCTAGTGTCTGTGTCTTTGCATTGGATAAGCACAATGTTATCTAATTTTTTTTTAAATTAAAAGTGAAATTCGAACCCAAGACTTTTAGACAAAGATAAAAAGACTATATCATTTAAGTTATAATTTGTTGGCATAATTTTATTTAGTTTCTATATAATAATAATAATGATAATAATAATAATAATAAATTCTAATTTGTATAGGTACCAAAATTGGACGTGTGGTTAGGGTTTATCTACATTCCAGTCTCGGTTAGCTTGAACTCGCTTATCTCTTTCACGTATAAGAAATTCATTTTATTTATTATTTTTTTTTCACTTTGGATTAGGGTTAGTTGTTTATTTGTTAATCAACTCAAAGGTTGTTTGTACATGCAAATTTGTCTAAATAGAATGTATTAGGTAACGGGTACACCAAGCTATTCTCTATATTTTTAACTAGTCATACTAATTTATATTAAAATTAATTATTAATATGATATTTAAAAAAATATATTATTAAATTATTCTCACTACATACACAATTTTAAATCCAACAAAAAAATATGTAAATCTTATATTTTTTTAAATTAAAAGTATATTATTGTGGTTTGTTTAGTTTTATGTCTTATTATTTATATATTTTATTTTGTCATGTTAAGCATTCTCTAACTCTATTTGATATTTTTGTATTTAATATAACTTAGCATGATATGATAGCTAGGAATTAAATATAATTAAAATTATTTTTTTTATTTTTCCTTGAATGTCAACTTGATTACTGAATTATTAATTGAGTCAAAAAGTTAATTGAACTTTTACTTCAAAGACTAACTTAACATATACACATCAATGTGGTATATACATATTATTTTTCTTTTTATAAGATGTGCAAAAATTACATTAACAAAAAAATGTGTCATATTTACATTTTCTGTTAGTGAGTTATGTCGAAAAATGAACGAATGACTGTTATGTCTGATAAAAAAAAAATGTTGGAGATTAATTTGTATATTAATTTCTTTTAGAGATTAAAATATCCACTTTTAAAATCTTTAGAAATTGATTTAGGTAATTATTCCGTTGGAAAATAGACCGAAAACTAATTTGTCTGCCGAAGTAAAACTTTGAGGATGTTTTTGTGTATTAATTTTTTGTTGGGAACTAAAATATCCATTTTTTGGAGACTAATTTAGGTAATTATTCTTTAATTAATTATTAGGATTAAGTACAATTTTGGTCTCTAAAATATAGGCCGAAATTTTTTTTCATATCTAATCTTTTTTCGTATGCAAAATCGTCTTTAAGATTTAACTTATTTTTTAAATCGTAGATTATGGACAATTTTTTCTTCTTTTCTTTCTCTTTTTTCTTCATCTCTTTTCTTTCCGCATGAATAGAAACCTTTTTTTTTATTTTTTTATAATCTTTATGTTATAAGTAATTTGATTTAAAATTTTAATATTTAAATATAAAAGATAATTTTAAAACTTAATTTTAAACTTTAAAAATAATTTTATATACCAAAAAAATAAAAAAATTCGACCTATATTTTAGAACCAAAATCCTGATTAATCCTAATTATTAAGTACACTTATCTTTTATTAATAATTGTACATTGTCGGTGATTCGAGTAACTAACTATAATATTTAATTTTAGCCATTCTTCTTAGACTTGGTTTAATGAAACGTTTACTTGAAAATAGATTATTAAAACGACTATTTTTGGAAGATAATTTTTTGTTTTTAAAGTTATAACCGTTATTGTTTGTAAACTAAAATAAAAATAATTTTTAAAAATAATTCTAACTTTAATAAGCCATAAAGACAAGCACATAACTTTTTATTTATTGAAAAGAAAATAAATAACAACTAAAAAAACAAATAAAAACTGATTAAAAAAGATAATTTTGTTGAATAACACTCTCAACATACAATGATCATTTAATCACATATAACTGGTTGAGTTATGAAAATTCACAACATTTACCATATGAGCTGTGAAGTGCTCTTTACTCTTAAGTTATAACAAGCTTCAAGATGGAGGGATACCCCATCCTAATTTTCCTATTATTCTTTTCTTGATCTTATCTATTATCTCCGTTAATAACGAAACCCGTTATGGATTTGACTTGCGCTCTAATCTTTTGGAGGCACAAATTGTAACTAAAACATGAAATTAGAAATCATGGGAGAGTAAATCAATTTGAATTCGTCTAATAATTCGTTTATTACTCTGTTTAATTAGTGTTAGAAATTCGAATTTCGTCATATATATACAGCAACCAATTAGTTAATGACGAATTTTTAAATTGAGCTCCGAATATTAGTCTTAGACAAACGTGTTGAATTGTGAGATACCGTAAAAAATTGAAAAAATAAAAATAAAAAAAATCACGGTGAAGTGTTGAAGTAATAACAACACCACATTGACGTGAAAGATCATCCACCGTAGCAACAAACATACACTAGCTAGATCAAAAACCAACACTTCATGTCTATTTTTTCTCCAATTTCCAACTACAAACACACATACCCCCAACATTAGAACATAGACAGTGATAGTGCATCTAAAATAATGTGACACAATATACATTAGTAGCAACTAACAATAACTTCTCCACTTCAGAATCGACATCGAGCCTAACTTCACATTTTCCCTTCATGATGAATAATAATATTAATTAGAGAAAACAAACAAAATTCTGGAAATTATACAGAAACAATGCAGATCACCATCAATTAACATTAGAATATTAAATTTCAAAGGAACCATATATAATAAAAAGCTTTTGGGTTTTCTCGTATTAAGGTAGTGTGAAGTGTGAATATAATAGAGGCGTGCAAACACGACATGTAGCGGACCACGTTACATAGGGCCCCTCTTAAAACTTTGGTGGTTAGTAATATATATTTTTCCCAAAGTTTATTGCTTAATTAGTATATGTATGTACACAAGCTCTGTATGAGATAAAGGACAAAATTATATAATTTTTTTTAAAATTTTTTAAATAAAAATAGGTATAATAACTTTTATTATAGAAAATTTTTAAAGTTAATTAAATTTAAAGTTTAATTATTTTCAAATTGAAAATAATAAAATTTAATGAATAATAATTTTATTTGTTTAAACAATTTCTCATGATTCATGAATAAAAATTCAATCCTTTTTACGCTTATGTTAAAAATTAATTTAAACAAGTATAATATAATATGAGATAAAATTTATTACTTTTAAATTACTTTTTTTATTATCATAGCAAAAGAAATTATTATGGAGAATTATTATTGTTAAAATTTATCTAGAATTATTTTATATTCTAGTATCATATTCATTTTTAGAATCAAAATAATATGACAAATATTATTATCTGTTAAAATTTATCAATATATTTTTGTCTATTTTTGAGTTAAAATAACTGAATTTGTATCTAAAAATAGTTTTATATTTTTTTATTAGTTTAAACACCTATTAAAATCACTGAAGATAAGATAAATACATAATATTTTGTCTTAACTCTTGCGAAATGATAGAAAGAATTCATGTCTAAAGTCTTAGATTTTTCGTACATAAAATAATCATTATTGTTACCAGTCAAAAAGAAAATCTTTTATTATTATAAAAACAAAAGTGATATTAATTATTTAAAAATCGAAATTGATTTGTCTTAATTCAACCACTTCTTCTCCAAAAGACAAATCTTTATCTTTTGTAAAAAAACTTAAGATATTATACTGACATTAATAAAGTATTTCGTCACAGTATCTACTAACCAAATTTTTTTTTTCAAATTATGAATTTAGTTCTCACTAATAACATTAAGGGTAATCAAATTAGATCTTGAATATGGAATCCTAAATAATATTTGGTAGTATTTTAAACATTAAGTGTACTCTATTAGTTTATTACGAAGGATACCATATACAATATCACTTGAATTAAAATTTAGTGCATTTTACCTTTTGAGTGAATTTTAACTGAAATTAAGCTTCAAACAAATGTTGTCATATCCGTAATCCTAAACAAAGTCAAAATCCTTTTTTCCACTTTACACAACTGTTACGATGGGTAACCAAAGATTAATGGACTGGATTCATTGGGTTGGCCCAATTGTCTGAAGGAGGGAGTCTCCGACTAGGTTCGCGTTAGGAAGTCTCCGTCCGACTTGTATGTATGATGGAATGGGGGGTGGTACCTGCAAAGACACTTTGATGCTTAAGTCAGCAAGGGTCTAAGCAAGTTTAGAGAGTATTGGAACTTAAAGATACATGAGGGGTGTCAGTGTATTTATAGTGGTGAACCAATAACCACCGTTGGAGTAGTTTCACCTTTTAAGGAGGATAACCGTTCCTTTATGTTAAGGGTGTTGAGATATGACTTGTAGAAGTGGGTTGAGAGATTTTAGGGGCAGTTGCTTATTTGAATAAGTGTTATCTGCCAGCTAACCGTCAGTCTCGACTTCCTTGGAGTGAAGTCTGTGTTGAAACCGGCCTCTCTAGAGGAGGTCAGTTATGTGGGGAGGCCAGGCTATGAATTGGGCCTTTTTATCTTTTTTGGACTTGGGTCTTAATGTTGGGTCAGGGTATGAGCAGTGCCCCTACTTGAGTCCGATCTCTTTTACTTAAGAATTTGATTCGAGTATTTGAACTCGGGCTTGTAGCCAACGTGATGAGAGAACCGACGTGATTTTAAAACCGACGTGATTCAAAAAATTCTCAACAGTCGCGTCTAATCAAACATCGCGTCCGTTAGGGGTTTCGTAATTACACGTGGGGAGCAGTTACGTTGGTAATGGCGCGTCCCTTAAATGATTGCGCTGATTTATTTTTATGCCCCTGTCGTGTTTATAAATACTTTCCCTCTTCTTGCCTTGTTTCTTTTCTGAAAAACTTCTTGCACACACTTTGTTCCGAAAGAAAACTCTTCCTTCTTTGAGTACCTTAGTTGCTGTCGCATCTGTCCCTCTTCGCAAGCAAAGGTCAGTTCTTTCTCTTCTCCTCTTTTATTAATGAATGCTATTGTTTGCATGCTTTGTTCAGAGGAGTGTTCCTAGCGAGTCTGGCTGTAGACCTAGTGACTCTGCTTTATTGAGAAACCTATTTTGGCCCTTTAGAGACCCTATTTTTGACCCTTCTCCTTTTTCTTTGTAGTTCTCGTCACTACTTTTTTACTAAAAAAGATGTCTTTTCCCGTTTCTGAGTGGGTGGACGTTATAGTTCTCGGGGAGGAACCTTTAGTGGATACCAACTATCTTTCTGAACTTCACGTTCATCATAGTATTTGCCTTTTAGAGGAGGATGAGCCTAGGTACGAAGTGATTGCCTCAGGTCATGAAGACCGGGTCTGTTTTGGGAGGGTTGCTGATGTTGACCCTCATTTCTTTTTTATGTACGAGAGTCTTTTCACTCGCTTGAGAGTTTCTCTTCCTTTCTCTGATTTTGAGATAGAAGTTCTGAACCATTGCCGAGTTGCTCCAACTCAGCTCCACCCAAATTCTTGGGGTTTTATAAAAATTTACCAGCTTGTCAGTTGGGAACTGGATTTTCCGACTTCTTTGAAGATTTTCTTTTACCTTTTTCACATGACCAAGCCCTTCAGTAAGCAAAATAATAAAACAACAATGGATTTTTTTCCGGGCCATTCAAGGTCGGAAAGTTTTCAACCTTTTTGATAAATTTTTTCATGACTTTAAAAACTTCTTCTTCAAAGTTCAAGTCGTAGAGGGCCACCATCCCTTTTTCCTGGATGAAAATTCTTTTCCCCGTTTTCCTCTGTACTGGTTGGAGGCTTCCTCTGTAGATAAGTATGGTCTGGATGACCTGGATGAAGTCGAGGAGGCTGTCGTAGGGTTTTTTCGAGAAGTTTGGTGGAGGTCCCCCTACTTAGATACAAAAAGGATTCTTCAGGGATCCTCAAATTTTGTGCGGACCCAATTAGGTAGCTTTATAGTTTATTTTGATGATTTCTGACTTGTAGTATTCTGACCTGCTATCTTCCAACTTTGTACTTTAACTTTCTGCTTTCTTTTTCAGAGATGGTGAAGAAAATTTCTAACTCTTCCTACCAGAAAGTACAAGATGCCAAGAAGAGGTTTCAGGCCTGAGTTGATGTTGCTAGGGCTGCTGGCACTCTTCCTCGTCCTCCTCATAACTTGGGAACCTCTTCTCATCCCATTGTGGTATCTTCTTCTTTTGCGTCTTCTCTTCCTCTTCCTCTGCCCCGATCTTACCCTGAACCCGAGAAGAAGAAGTGCAAGACTTCAGAGTCTGGCTCTTCTTTTTTTGGAGAAGCTAATTTTGATGGCCCCAAGTTCGTTCAGAATCACATCTATCCTTATTCTTGAATTAATATGGATGATATTTTCGTTCGGAAACATCTTAATTTCTTAGTTCAGGGAGTGTTTGGGTGGCTGGAGTATTGATGAGCGGATAATTTGTACGCTTTTTGACATTGTTTTTAGTATGTTTTAGTTAGTTTTTATTATATTTTTATTAGTTTTTAGTTAAAATTCACTTTTCTGGACTTTACTATGAGTTTGTGTGTTTTTTCTGTGATTTCAGGTATTTTCTGGCTGAAATTGAGGGACCTAAGCAAAAATCTGATTCAGAGGCTGAAAAGGACTGCAGATGCTGTTGGATACTGACCTCCCTGCACTCGAAGTAGATTTTCTGGAGCTACAGAAGCCCAATTGGCGTGCTCTCAACTGCGTTGGAAAGTAGACATCCTGGGCTTTCCAGCAATGTATAATAGTTCATACTTTGCCCGAGATTTGATGGCCCAAACAGGCGTTCCAATTCAGCTCAAGAATTCTGGCCTAAAACGCCGGAACTGGCACAAGAATGGGAGTTAAACGCCCAAACTGGCATAAAAGCTGGCATTTAACTCCAAGAAGAGTCTCTACATATGAAAGCTTCAATGCTTAGCCCAAGCACACACCAAGTGGGCCCGAAAGTGGATTTTTATGTCATTTACTCATCTTTGTAAACCCTAAGCTACTAGTTCTCTACAAATAGGACCTTTTGCTATTGTATTTTCATCTTTGGACGTCTAGTTTTTAGATCATCTTGGTTCTTCTGGTTCCCTCTCTGAGGCCGAAACCAATGATCACCATTATCACTTATGTATTTTCAACGGTGGAGTTTCTACACACCATAGATTAAGGTGTGGAGCTCTGCTGTACCTCGAGTATTAATGCAATTACTATTGCTCTTCTATTCAATTCAGCTTATTCTTGTTCTAAGATATCACTTGTTCCTCAACTTGATGAATGTGATGATCCGTGACACTCATCATCATTCTCACCTATGAACGTGTGCCTGACAACCACCTCCATCCTACCTTAGATTGAGTGGATATCTCTTGGATCCCTTAATCGGAATCTTCGTGGTATAAGCTAGAATTGATGGCGGCATTCAAGAGAATATGGAAGGTATAAACCTTGTCTGTGATATTCTGAGTAGGATTCAAGGATTGAATGACTGTGACGAGCTTCAAACTCCTGAAGGCTGGGCGTTAGTGATAGACTCAAAAGAATCAATGGATTCTATTCCTACCTGATTGAGAACCGACAGATGATTAGCCGTGCTGTGACAGAGCGCGTTGAACATTTTCACTGAGAGGACGGGACTGTAGCCACTGACAACGGTGATGCCCAACATACAGCTTGGCATGGAAAGGAGTAAGAAGGATTGGATGAAGACAGTAGGAAAGCAGAGAGACGGAAGGGACAAAGCATCTCCATACGCTTATCTGAAATTCTCACCAATGAATTACATAAGTATCTCTATTTTTATTTTATGCTTTATTCATAAATCACCCATAACCATTTGAATCTTCCTGACTGAGATTTACAAGATGACCATAACTTGCTTCATACCATCAATCTCCGTGGGATCGACCTTTACTCGCGTAAGGTTTATTACTTGGACGACCCAGTGCACTTGCTGGTTAGTTATGCAAAGTTGTGATAAAGAGTTGAGATTGCAATTGAGCGTACCATGTTGATGGCGCCATTGATGATCACAGTTTCGTGCACCAAGTTTTTGGCGTCTAGTCAACTCCTATGGAAAGACTAGCTTTAGAGGAATCTAAATCAATCAGCAAATTCCAATTTTCAATCAACAGCTGAGTTTGATAATTCAAGTGTCACCAATTACTCAACCAAAGCAAAGGGAGGAGAAAAATCCAAATTATTTATATCATAAATAAAAGAAAGCAGTCATAAGTCTGAAATATCTCAATATTATATTAAATATAAAATCCAATCATGATTCCTGGAATTCTTATTAAAAATTTTGAATCTCTTTATTTTCTTTTCCATATAATTTTCGAAAAATCCAAAAAAAAATTACAAAATCATAAAAAACCAAAAATATTTCTTGTTTGAGTCTAGTGTCTCATTTTAAGTTTGGTGTCTTGCATGCATTGTTTATTTGATCTAAGTTTCATTTTGATTATTCTTCATTATTAAAAATCCAAAAAAAATGTTAATCTGTGTCTTTTCAAGTTAATAATATAGAGAATTGAAGATTCAGAACATACGACAGAAGAATTACACAGAAAAAGCTGGGCGTTCAAAATGCCCAGTGAGGAAGGAAAACTGGCGTTTAAACGCCAGCCAGGGTGCCTGGCTAGGCGTTTAATGCCCAAAAGGGTAGCATTTTGGGCGTTAAACGCCAGAATGGATACCATTCTAGGCGTTTAACGCCAGGATGGCACAAGAGGGAAGATTTTGTTTTTAATGCAAATTTTTTTCAAGTTTTCATAATTTTTCAAAATCAAATCTTTTTCAAATCATATCTTTTCAATCATATATTTTCAAAATCAATTTCTTTCCATTTTCAAAAATACTTGCTGACAATTAATGCTTTGATTCAACATTTCAAGTATGTTGCCTTTTCTGTTGAGAAAGTTTTAATGTTTGAATCGTATCTTTTCTTATTAGCCAAGTCATTAATTTTCAAAATCAAATCTCTTTTTTAAATTGTTTTTCAAATCATATCTTTTCAATCATATCTTATTAAAACTATAACTTTTCAATCATATCATTTTAATCACGTCTTTTTCAAAATAGTTTTCAATCATATCTCTTTGATTTCTAATTTCAAAATCTTTTTCAAAATCACTTTATTTCTTTCTCAATCTTAGTTTTCGGAAATCAATTATCATTTTTTCAAAATTTCTTTTAATTAATTCACTTTAATTTTCGAAAATTTCTTCCCCTCTTCTCACATCCTTCTATTTATGGATTAACACTCCTCCTCAATGCACAATTCGAACTCTATCTTGATAAGTTCGAATTCTTCTACCTCTTCCTTCTATTTTTCTTTTCCTCTGACACCTGAAGGAATCTCTATACTGTGACATAGAGGATTCCATATTTTCTTGTTCTCTTCACTTTCATATGAGCAGGAGCGAAGACAAAAGCATTCTTGTTGAGGCTGACCCTGAACCTAAAAGGACCTTGAAGCGAAAGCTAAGAGAAGCTAAAGCACAACTCTCTGTAGAGGACCTAACAGAAATCTTCAAAGAAGAAGAACCCATGGCAGCCGAACACAACAACAATGCCAACAAT
>NC_029781.3:27628093-27629852 GCF_000817695.3 Arachis duranensis
ATGGTTGGACTCACAACCTAAAGAAAGCCTGAACTCTTGGGAAAAGCTAGTCAATGCCTTCTTGGCAAAGTTCTTTCCACCTCAAAAATTGAGTAAGCTTAGAGTGGAAGTCCAAACCTTCAGACAGAAGGAAGGTGAATCCCTCTATGAAGCTTGGGAAAGATACAAACAATTGATCAGAAAGTGTCCCTCTGACATGCCTTCTGAATGGAGCATCATAGGTATCTTCTATGATGGTCTGTCTGAATTGTCCAAGATGTCATTGGATAGCTCTGCTAGAGGATCTCTTCATATGAAGAAGACGCCTGCAGAAGCTCAAGAACTCATTGAAATGGTTGCAAATAACCAATTCATGTACACTTCTGAAAGGAACCCTGTGAACAATGGGACGAATCAGAAGAAAAGAGTTCATGAGATTGATACTCTGAATGCCATATTAGCTCAGAATAAAATATTGACTCAGCAAGTCAATATGATTTCTCAAAGTCTGTCTGGAATGCAAGTTACACCAGGCAGTACTAAGGACGCTTCATCTGAAGAAGAAGCTTATGATCCTGAGAACCCATCAATGGAAGAGGTGAATTACATAGGAGAACCCTATGGAAACACCTATAATCCTTTATGGAGAAATCACCCAAATCTCTCATGGAAGGATCAACAGAGACCTCAACAAGGTTTCAACAACAATAATAATGGAAGAAACAGGTTTAGCAATGGCAAGCCTTTTCCATCATCTTCTCAGCAACAGACAGAGAATTCTAAGCAGAGCCACTCTGACTTAGCAACCATAGTCTCTGATCTAATCAAAACCACTCAAAGTTTCATAACTGAAACAAGGTCCTCCATTAGAAACTTGGAGGCACAAGTGGGTCAGCTGAGCAAGAAATTTACTGAACTCCCTCCTAGTACTCTTCTAAGCAATACAGAAGAGAATCCAAAAGGAGAGTGTAAGGCCATCAATATGGCCGAACTTGGAGAGGAGGAAGAGGCAATGATCGCCACTGAGGAAGACCTCAATGGACGTCCACTGGCCTCCAATGAGTTCCCTAATGAGGAACCATGGGAATCTGAGGCTCACACTGAGACCATAGAGATTCCATTGGATTTACTTCTGCCATTCATGAGCTCTGATGAGTATTCTTCCTCTGAAGAGGATGAAGATGTCACTAAAGAGCAGGTTGCTAAATACCTTGGAGCAATCATGAAGCTAAATGACAAGTTATTTGGTAATGAGACTTGGGAGGATGAACCTCCTTTGCTCACCAAAGAATTGGATGACTTGACTAGGCAGAGATTACCTCAAAAGAGACAGGACCCTGGAAAGTTCTCAATACCTAATAGGCACCATGACCTTCACGAAGGCTCTGTGTGACCTAGGGTCAAGCATAAACCTCATGCCCCTCTCTGTAATGGAGAAGTTAGGGATCTTTGAGGTACAAGCTGCAAGAATCTCACTAGAGATGTCAGACAATTCAAGAAAACAAGCTTATGGACTAGTAGAGGATGTTCTGGTAAAGATTGAAGACCATTACATCCCTGCTGATTTCATAGTCCTAGAGACTGGAAAGTGCATGGATGAATCCATCATCCTTGGCATACCCTTCCTAGCCACAGCAAAGGCTGTGATTGATGTTGACAGAGGAGAATTGATCATTCAAGTGAATGAAGAATCCTTTGTGTTTAAGGCTCAAGGATATTCCTCTGTAACCATGGAGAGGAAGCATGAAGATCTTCTCTCAAAACAGAGTCAAACAGAGCC
>NC_029781.3:27629881-27633286 GCF_000817695.3 Arachis duranensis
ACTGACATTAAAGAAGCGCTTGTTGGGAGGCAACCCAATGTTATATTTATTTATTTTCCTTTGTTATTTTATGTTTTTTTTAGGTTGATGATCATGGGAAGTCACAAAATCAATTGAAAAAGCAAAAACAGAATGAAAAACAGAAAGAAAAACAGCACACCCTGGAGGAAAACTTGCTGGCATTTAAACGCCAGTGAAGACAGCAAATGGGCATTTAACACCCAGTCTGGCACCATTTTGGGCGTTTAACGCCAGAAAGGGGCACCAGACTGGCGTTAAACGCCAAGAAAGGGCAAGAAGCTGGTGTTAAACGCCAGAAATGGGCACCAGCCCGGCATTTAACGCCAGAATTGGCAAAGAGAGCATTTTTGCTCGCCACTTGGTGCAGGGATGAATTTTCCTTGACACCTCAGGATCTGTGGACCCCACAGGATCCCCACCTACCCCACCACTCTCTCTCTTCTTCACCCATTCACCAATCACCTCAACACCTCTTCCCCAAAAAACCCATCACCTATCAAATCCCACCATTCTCTTCACTACTCACATCCATCCTTCATAAAACCTCACCTACCTCACCATTCAAATTCAAACTACTTCCCCTCCCAACCCACCCATACATGACCGAACCCTACCCCTCTCTCCACTCCTATATAAACCCATCTTCACTCCTTCATCTTCACACAACCTAAACACTACTTCTCCCCCTTGGCCGAACCACAAAGCCACATCCATCTCCTCTATTTCTTCTTCTTCTACTCTCTTCTCCCTTCTTTTGCTCGAGGACGAGCAAACCTTCTAAGTTTGGTGTGGTAAAAGCATTTCTTTTTGTTTTTCATAACCATTTATGGCATCTAAGGCCGGAGAAACCTCTAGAAAGAGGAAAGGGAAGGCAAAAGCTTCCACCTCCGAGTCATGGAAGATGGAGAGATTCATCTCAAGGGTGCATCAAGACCACTTCTATGAAGTTGTGGCCAAGAAGAAGGTGATCCCCGAGGTCCCTTTCAAGCTCAAAAAGAGTGAATATCCGGAGATCCGACATGAGATCCGAAGAAGAGGTTGGAAAGTTCTTACCAACCCCATTCAACAAGTCAGAATCTTAATGGTTCAAGAGTTCTATGCCAATGCATGGATCACCAAGAACCATGATCAAAGTGTGAACCCAGACCCAAAGAACTGGCTTACAATGGTTCGGGAGAAATGCTTAGATTTTAGTCCGAAAAATGTAAGGTTGGCATTCAACTTGCCCATGATGCAAGGAGATGAACATCCTTATATTAGAAGGGTCAACTTTGATCAAAGGTTGGACCAAGTCCTCATAGACATTTGAGAAGAGGGCACTCAATGGAAGAGAGATTCAAGAGGAAAGCCGGTTCAACTGAGAAGGCATGACCTCAAGCCCGTGGCTAAGGGATGGTTGGAGTTTATCCAACGCTCAATCATTCCCACTAGCAACCGGTCCGAAGTTACTATAGACCAGGCTATCATGATTCATTGCATCATGATTGGAGAGGAAGTAGAAGTTCATGAGGTTATATCCCAAGAACTTTATAAGGTGGCGGACAAGTCTTCTACCTTGGAAAGGTTAGCCTTCCCTCATCTCATTTGTCACCTCTGTTATTCAGTCGGAATTGACATAGAGGGAGACATCCTCATTGATGAAGACAAGCCCATCACTAAGAAGAGGATGGAGCAAACAAGAGATCCCACTCACCATGAAATCCCTGAGATACCACAAGGGATGCACTTTCCTCCTCAAAACTATTGGGAGCAAATCAACACCTCCCTAGGAGAATTAAGTTTCAACATGGAACAACTAAGGGTGGAGCACCAAGAACATTCCATTCTCCTCCATGAAATTAGAGAAGATCAAAGAATCATGAGAGATGAGCAACAAAGGCAAGGAAGAGACATTGAGGAGCTCAAGCACTCCATAAGATCTTCAAGAGGAAGAACAAGCCGTCATCACTAAGGTGGACCCGTTCTTTAACTTCCTTGTTCTTTATTTTCCTGTTTTTCAAATTTTTATGCCTATGTTTATCCATGTTTGTTTCTTATGATCATTAGTGTCTTAGTGTCTATGCCTTAAAGTTATGAATGTCCTATGAATCCATCACCTTTCTTAAATGAAAAATGTTCTTAATTGAAAAAGAGAAGAATTGCATGAATTTTGAATTTTATAATAGATTAATTATTTTGATGTGGTGGCAATACTTTTGACTTCTGAATGTATGCTTGAACAGTGCATATGTCTTTTGAATTTGTTGTTCATGAATGATTGGCTCTTGAAAGAATGATGAAAAAGGAGACATGTTACTGAGGATCTGAAAAATCATAAAAATGATTCTTGAAACAAGAAAAAGCAGTGAATTCAAAAAAAAAAGTTGTGATTCAAGGAAAAAAGAGTGTGCTTAAGAACCCTGGACACCTCTAATTGGGGACTCTAGCAAAGCTGAGTCACAATCTGAAAAGGTTCACCCAGTTATGTGTTTGTGGCATGTATGTATCCGGTGGTAATACTGGAAGACAGAGTGCTTTGGGCCACGACCAAGACTCATAAAATAGCTGTGTTCAAGAATCATCATACTTAACTAGGAGAATCAATAACACTATCTAGATTCTGAGTTCCTATAGAAGCCAATCATTCTGAATTTCAAAGGATAGAGTGAGATGCCAAAACTGTTCAGAGGCAAAAAGCTACAAGCCCCGCTCATCTAATTAATACTGATCTTCATAGATGTTTTGGAATTCATTGCATATTCTCTTCGTTTTATCTTATTTGCTTTTCAGTTACTTGGGGACAAGCAACAATTTAAGTTTGGTGTTGTGATGAGCGGATAATTTGTACGCTTTTTGGCATTGTTTTTAGTATGTTTTTAGTAAATTTTAGTTAGTTTTTATTATATTTTTATTAGTTTTTAGTTAAAATTCACTTTTCTAGATTTTACTATGAGTTTGTGTGTTTTTCTGTGATTTCATGTATTTTCTGGCTGAAATTGAGGGACCTGAGCAAAAATCTGATTCAGAGGCTGAAAAGGACTGCAGATGCTGTTGGATTCTGACCTCCCTGCACTCGAAGTAGATTTTCTGGAGCTACAAAAGTGCAATTGGCGTGCTCTTAACTGCGTTGGAAAGTAGACATCCTGGGCTTTTCAGCAATGTATAATAGTTTATACTTTGCTCGAGATTTGATGGCCCAAACAGGCATTCCAAGTCAGCTCAAGAATTCAGGCATAAAACGCCAGAACTGGCACAAGAATGGGAGTTAAACGCCCAAACTGGCATTAAAGCTGGCGTTTAACTCCAAGAAGAGTCTCTACATATGAAAGCTTCAATGCTCAGCCCAAGCACACACCAAGTGGGCCCGGAAGTGGATTTTTATGTCATTTACTCATCTTTGTAAAT
>NC_029781.3:27633344-27640236 GCF_000817695.3 Arachis duranensis
CCTTTTGCTATTGTATTTTCATCTTTGGACGTCTAGTTCTTAGATCATCTTGGTTCTTCTGGTTCCCTCTCTGGGGCTGAAACCAATGATCACCATTATCACTTATGTATTTTCAACGGTGGAGTTTCTACACACCATAGATTAAGGTGTGGAGCTCTGCTGTACCTCGAGTATTAATGTAATTACTATTGTTCTTCTATTCAATTCAGCTTATTCTTATTCTAAGATATCACTTGTTCCTCAACTTGATGAATGTGATGATCCGTGACACTCATCATCATTCTCACCTATGAACGTGTGCCTGACAACCACCTCCGTTCTACCTTAGATTGAGTGGATATCTCTTGGATCCCTTAATCGGAATCTTCGTGGTATAAGCTAGAATTGATAGCGGCATTCAAGAGAATCCGGAAGGTCTAAACCTTGTCTATGGTATTCTGAGTAGGATTCAAAGATTGAATGACTGTGACAAGCTTCAAACTCCTGAAGGCTGGGCGTTAGTGACAGACGCAAAAGAATCAATGGATTCTATTCCAACCTGATTGAGAACCGACAGATGATTAGCCGTGCTGTGACAAAGCGCGTTGAACATTTTCACTGAGAGGATGGGACTGTAGCCACTGACAACAGTGATACCTAACATACAGCTTGCCATGGAAAGGAGTAAGAAGGATTGGATGAAGACAGTAGGAAAGCAGAGAGATGGAAGGGACAAAGCTTCTCCATACGCTTATCTGAAATTCTCGCTAATGAATTACATAAGTATCTCTATCTTTATTTTATGCTTTATTCATAAATCACCCATAACCATTTGAATCTGCCTGACTGAGATTTACAAGGTGACCATAGCTTGTTTCAAACCATCAATCTCCGTGGGATCGACCCTTACTCGCGTAAGGTTTATTACTTGGACGACCCAGTGCACTTGCTGGTTAGTTGTGCGAAGTTGTGATAAAGAGTTGAGATTGCAATTGAGCGTACCATGTTGATGGCGCCATTGATGATCCTAATTTTGTGCACCAAGTATTCACAAAACTTCTTGATATTTTGGAGAAAACTCCCCTTAGTTCTTTGGGTTCCAAAAAGTTGAGGAGCTAGAGGGGAGGATCTTCCTTTATCATGAGGAAGAGAAAAGGCTGAAGGGGGAGGTTGCCGAGTTGAAGGAGGAGAGGAACCGTCTTCAGGAAAGGGAGAAGAGGTTGATGGGCCAGTGCGCCATGGTAGAGGGCCTTAAGGAGAAGACGGAGCAGAATTATGTCAGGCTCTTTGGGGAGAACTTTGATTTGAAGAAGGAGTTGAGTACGTCAAGGAATGGAGTTCGCTTTTAGCTGTAGTACCTTTTCATATTACAAGCATGCCACGACCTAGGTAACTTAGTGTCGTTTAAGTCGGCGACCTGGTAGTAGCCTTTTCCTAGGGCCTCACTTATTTTGTATGGCCCTTTCCAATTAGCAGCAAGCTTCCCTTCCCTAAACTTGTTAACTCCAATGTTGTTTCTGATCAAGACCAAGTCGTCTGGAGTGAAGCTTCTTCGAATGAATTTCTTGTTGTATTTATTTGTCATTCTTTATTTCAATGCTGCTTCTCTTATCTGGGCTTGTTCTCGGACTTCAGGGAGTAGCTTGAGTTCTTCTTTGTGCCCCTGTATGTTTCCAATCTCATCATAGAAGCTCACCCTTAGATTTTGCTCGTTGATTTCAACTGGTATCATGGCTTCTATGCCATAAGCAAGTCGGAAGGGTGTTTATCCTGTGGCGGACTGAGGTATAGTCCGATAAGCCCATAGTACTTGAGGAAGTTCTTCAGCCCAGGCTCTCTTCGCCTCCTACAACCTCTTCTTCAACCCAGCTAGTATGACTTTGCTAGCTGCTTCAACTTGCCCATTCTCTTGTGGGTGCTTTACCTTTGGTGCTTGATCTTTATACTGACTACCAAGTTTTTGAAGGTAGAGTTGGTGAACTGGGTGCCATTATCAGTGGTGATGGAGTGGGGTACCCCATACCTTGTGATAATATTTTTGTAGAGGAATTTTCGAATTCTTTGGACTGTGATGTGGCTAATGGTTCTGCTTCTATCCACTTCGTGAAGTAGTCTACTCCCATTATTAGATATTTTACTTGTCCATGTGCTTTGGGGAAGGGCCCTAATAGGTCCAATCCCCACTTTGCAAAAAGCCATGGAGAAGTTATACTAATGAGCTCCTCGGGAGGAGCGACGTGGAAGTTTGAGTGCATTTGGCATGGCTGGCATTTCTTCACGAACTCGGTAGCATCTTTCTGTAAGGTCGGCCAGTAGAATCCTGCTCGGATAACTTTCCTAGCTAATGACCTTGCTCCGAGATGATTCTCGCAGATACCATTATGGACCTCTTCCAAGACTTCTGTTGTCCTTGAGGTCGGGACGCACTTTAACAATGGTATAGATATTCCTCTTTTATAGAGGATACTTTTTACCAAAGTGTAGTTTTGTGCTTTCCTCTAGATTTTTTTGGCCTCTTTTTTCCCTTTTGGTAGGATGTCGAATTTCAGGTATTCGATTAGCGGGTTCATCCATCTTAGGTCTAATCCGAAAATTTTGAGGACATCTTGCTTGACCTCTTCCTTTGCGACAGAGGGTTCTTGGAGAGTTTCTTGGATCAGGCTTCTATTATTTCCCCTTGGTTTGGTACTTTCTAGCTTGGAGAGGGTGTCTGCTCTGCTGTTGAGATCCCGAGTTATATGCTTGACCTCGGTTTCTACAAAACGCCTAAGATACTCTAAGGTTTTCTTCAAGTACCTCTTCATATTGGGATCTTTAGCCTGATACTCTCCATTTATTTGTGAGGTCACCACCTGAGAGTCGCTGAATATAACTACTTTTGTTGCGCCGACTTCCTCTGCCAGCTTCAACCCTGCGATCAAGGCCTCATATTCTGCCTAATTGTTAAAAGCTGGGAATTCAAATTTGAGGGAGACTTCTATTTGAGTTTCCTCTTGGTTGACTAGTATTATGCCTGCACCACTTCCGATTTTGTTGGAGGATCCATCTACATATAACTCCCATGTAATGGATGCTTCCTCTTGATCTCCTGCATATTCGGCCATGAAGTCGGTGAGGCATTGAGCTTTGATCTCCATCCGAGTTTTGTACTTTAAGTCGAACTCGGATAGCTCTATTGCCCATTGAACCATTCTACCCGCAATATTCGTCTTTTGAAGGATTTGCTTCATGGGCTGGTTCGTTCGAACTCTTATTGTGTGAGCTTGAAAATAAGGTCGTAGCCTCCGAGAGGCTACTATTAAGGCATACGCAAACTTCTCAAGTTTTTGATACCTTAATTCAGGGCCTTGTAGGTCTTTGCTGGTGAAGTATACAGGATGCTGCCCGACCTTGTCTTCCCGTATTAGAGCTGATGCCACAGCTTTGTCTGCTACAGACAAATACAGGACAAGTTCTTCCCCAATGGCAGGTCGGGTTAGAATGGGAGATTGGCTTAAAAACCTTTTGAACTCCTGGAATGCTTCTTCACACTTAGGAGTCCATTCGAACTGGCATCTTTTTCTTAGTAGGGAGAAGAGTGGTAGGGATCTTAATCCTGATTCGGCCAAGAACCTAGAGAGGGCTGCGAGTCAGCCATTCAGTTGCTAGACCTCCTTTAAGCAAGTTGAACTTTTTATTTCTAGGACTGCGTTGCACTTGTCGGGGTTAGCTTCAATTCTCCTTTGTGTTAGCATAAACTCCAGAAATTTTCCAGCCTCCACCGCGAATGTGCATTTTGCAGGATTTAACCTCATCCCATGCATCCTTATGGTGCTGAAAACTTGCGAGAGGTCAGCAAGGAGGTCGGCCTCATCCTTGGATTTTACAAGCATGTCGTCTACATAGACTTCCATTAAATTTCCAAGGTGAGGAGCAAACACCTTGTTCATCAGCCTTTGATATGTGGCTCCAGCATTTTTCAGCCCAGATGGCATGACCACATAGCAATAGTTTGCTTTAGGCGTGATGAAAGATGTTTTTTCTTGGTCCGGCTTGTGCATCAGGATTTGGTTATATCACGAGTAGGCATCCAAGAACGACAAGTATTGATACCTGATAAACCACTATTTTATGGTTTATCTTATGCTCAATTGAGTGGTTTTTATCAACTCTTTACTCACTTATTCATACAATTCGCATGTTTTACATTTTCCTTCCTGATTTTGTGCTATGATTGAAAACATGCTTCTTTGATCTTATATTTGCTTATTATTAATCGTCTCTATTACCATTAGATGCCTTGATATGTGTCTTAAGTGTTTTCAGATATTATAGGGCAGGAATGGCTTGGAGGATGGAAAGGAAGCATGCAAAAGTGGAAGGAATACAAGAAGTTGAAGAAGTTGTTAAGCTGTCTAGCCTGACCTCTTCGCACTCAAACGACTATAACTTTAGCTACAGAGGTCCAAACGACGCAGTTTTAGTTGCGTTGGAAAGCTAACGTCCGGGGCTTCGATTTGATATATAATATGCCATAGTTGCCTTGACGCTAGGCGACGCAAACACGTGATTCACGCGGACACGTCACATATGCGAACTTCAATCCGCGCGGCCGCGTGGGCGACGCCTCCGCGTCACTTGGCCGCGATCTGTACGGACCAGAAAGCGCTGGAAGTGACTTCTGGGCTGTCTCTGACTCAGGTTTTGGCCCAAAACACACAGATTAGAGGCTATAAAGTGAGGGAATGCATCCATTCATAATTATGCTCTGATAATACACAATTTTAGTTTTAGATGTAGTTTTTAGAGAGAGAGGCTCTCTCCTCTCTCTTAGGATAGGGATTTAGGACTTCTCTTAGTTTTAGGAGTGACTCTCGATCCCAGGTTCAATGTTTCTTTTTATTTATTTTCTCTTTTGTTTGGCTATGAACTTTTCCATATTACATTTGATATTTCTATTTAATATGATTTGAGGTATTTTCAGATTTATGATTGCTTTATTCTATTTATGATGTCTTCAATTTAATTTAGAATTTTCCCTCTTGGCCTGAGTTAAATAATTGGTAACTCTTGAATTATCAAATAAAGCAGTGGTTGAAATTGGCAGATCGCTCTAAAGCTAGTCTTCCCACAGGAATTGACTAGGACTTGAGGATCAAATTAATTATTTCACTTGACTTTCCTTTGCTTTAGTAAAGGTTAACTAAGTGAGATTAAAATCCAATTCTCATCACAATTGATAAGGATAGGACTTCCAGTTCTAATACCTTGCCAAAAGTTTTATTAGTTATTAATTTATCAATTCTGTAATCTATTTCTCTTTCTTGAAATCTTTTTCAACCCCAAACACTGTTTTTCCATAACCAGTAATAAGAACATACCTCCCTGCAATTCCTTGAGAAGACGACCCGAGGTTTAAATAATCGGTTATCAATTTTAAAGGGGTTTGTTACTTGTGACAACCAAAACTTTTGTACGAAGGGATTTTTGTTAGTTTAGAAGCTATATCTACAACGCGAATATTTTTATAAAATTCTTTACTTGCAAAAATCCTAACGTCAATACCCCAAGCTAGAGTCTACCAAGGTATCAATGTTTGGTAGGGGATATGGGTCTTTGGAACACGCCTTATTCAGGTCAGTATAGTCGATGCACATCCTCCACTTGCCATTCTTCTTCTTGACTAGCACCACATTAGCCAGCCATGCCGAGTATTTGACCTCTTTGATGAAGTTGGCTTCTAGAAAAACTTGCACTTGCTCTTCCACCACTTGAGCTCGTTCAGGTCCGAGCTTTCGTCTTCTTTGTTGGACGGGTCGTGATTCGGGGCATATTGAAAGCTTATGTGACATGAGTTCGGGATTTATCCCTAGCATGTCGGAGGCTTTCCAGGTGAAGAGGTCGGAATTCTCTTGTAAGAGCCTTATAAGCTTCTACTTCAAATCTTCTTTCAGGTTGGCTCCTAAGTTGGTATTTTTCCTTCCTCTTTTTCGACCTGTACCTCTTCGATTTTTTTCCCGGATTGTGGTCGCAACTCTTCTTTAGCTCTGATCCCTCCAAGCTCAATTGTGTGTACCTCTTTACCCTTTCCTCTCAGGTTCAGGCTTTCATTGTAGCATTTTTTGCCAATTTATGGTCTCCCCTAATGGTTGCTATCCCCTCTGATGTTGGGAATTTCATGCAAAGGTGCGGAGTGGATACCACTGCTCTGAGCCGATTTAGGGTAGTTCTGCCTATTAGGGCATTGTAGGTTGAACTCACATCAACGACTATAAAGTCAATGTTCAGAGTTTTAGATTTTGCCCATTTTCTAAAGGTGGTATGTAAGGGTATGAATCCTAATGGTTTTATTGGTGTATCTCCCAGTCCATATAGGGTGTCAGGGTAAGCTCTTAACTCATTTTCATCCAACCCCAGCTTATCGAATGCTAGTTTGAATAGGATGTCAACTGAGCTTTCCTGATCTACCAGGATTCTGTAAAGATGGGCGTTGGCAAGGATTATAGATATCACAACTGGATCATCATGTCCAAGAACGATACCTTGTCCATCTTCTTTAGTAAATGAGATGGAAGCTTCCGACCTGGTAGACTTCTTTCAAGTGCCTCTTGCGAGATGACTTTGAGAGGCCACCTCCACCAAATCTTCTCGAGATCATATGTATATGTCTTTTCGGGGTCTGTGGCGGTGGATCATAATAAAGGCGTGCAAACATGACATGTAGTGGACCACGTTACATAAGGCCCTCCTAAAACTTTAGTTGGTAGTAATATATATTTTTCCCAAAGTTTATTGCTTAATTAGTATATGTATGTATACGAGCTCTGTATGAGATAACGTACAAACTATATAAAATATTTTTTTTGAAATTTTTAAATAAAAATAGGTATAATAACTTTTATTATAGAAAATTTTTAAAGTGAATTAAATTTAA
>NC_029781.3:27640316-27644583 GCF_000817695.3 Arachis duranensis
AGATTTTTCTTTAAATATATTATTGATTGAATTTATAAACAATTTCTCATGATTCATGAATAAAAATTCAATCCTTTTTACGCTTATGTTAAAAATTAATTTAAACAAGTATAATATTGTATGAGATAAAATTTGTTCTTAAATTACTTTTTTTTATTATCATAGCAAAAGAAACTATTATGGAGAATTGTTATTATTAAAATTTATCTAAAATTATTTTATTTTCTAATATCATGTTCATTCTTAGAATTAAAATAATATGACAAATGTTGTTATCTGATAAAATTTATCAAATATTTTTGTCTATTTTTGAATTAAAATAGCTGAATTGTACTTAAAAATAGTTTTATATTTTTTTTATTAGTTTGAACACCTATTAAAATCACTGAAGATAAGATAAATACATAATATCTTGTCTTAACTCTTACAAAATGATAGAAAGAATTCATGTATGTCTAAAGTCTTAGATTTTTCGTACATAAAATAATATTTATTTTTACCAGTCAAAAAGAAAATCTTTTATTATTATAAAAACAAAAATGATATTAATTATTTAAAAATCGAAATTGATTTGTCTTAGTTCAACCACTTCTTCTCCAAAAGACAAATTTTTATTTTTTGTAAAAAAAACTTAAGATATTATTCTGACATTAATCAAGTATTTCGTCACAATATCTACTAACCAAATTTTTTTTCAAATTATGAATTTAGTTCTCACTAATAACATTGAGGATAATCGAATTAGATCTTGAATATGGAATCCTAAATAATATTTGGTAGTATTTTAAACATTAAGTGTACTCTATTATTTTATTACAAAAAAGGTAATATACAATGTCACTTGAATTAAAATTTAGTGCATTTTACCTTTTGAGGGAATTTTAACTGAAATTAAGCTTTAAGCAAATGTTGTCATATCCGTAATCCTAAACAAAGTCAAAATCCTTTTTTTCACTGTATACAACTGTTATAATGGGTAACCGGAGATTAGTGGGTTGGACTCGTTGAGTTGGCCTAATCGTCTGGAGGAGGGAGTCTCCGACTAAGTTCGCGTCAGGAAGCCTCCGTCCGACTTGTACGTATGATGGAATGGGGGTGGTACCTGCAAAGACACTCCGATACTTAAGTCAACAAGGGCCTAAATAGGTTTAGAGAGTATTAAAACTTAAAGATACCTAAGGAGTGTCAGTGTATTTATAGTGGTGAACCAATAACCACCGTTAGAGTAGTTCCACCTTTTAAGGAGGATAACCGTCCGTTTATCTTAGGGAAGTTGAGATATGGCTCCTGGAAGTGAGTTGAGAGATTTTAGGGACAATTACTTATTTGAATAAGTGTTTTCTGCCAATTAACCGTCAGTCCTGATTTCCTTGGAGTGAAATCTGTGTTGAAACCGACCTCTCTGGAGGAAGTCGGTTATGTGGGGAGGCCAGTCTATAAATTAGACCTTTTTATCTTATTTGGACGTGGACCTTAGTGTTGGGTCAAAGTGTGAACAATAACTATAATAATAACTTTATCAAATGTATATTTTTTTAAAATGTATGTGTTAGAAAGGTCAATGTGATTAAGGTTATTCATTTTTTAATTTATTTCTCTAAAAAATTAATTCTCCTATAATTATTATTTTAGCTAACAAGGAACTATCTAATTCAGTTGTTAAAAATATAAGAAGATAGTTTTTAGAGTTTGGTTAAGAGATTGTAAAATTTTATTTAAATCAAATAAGTACAACTGCTTAATCTCATTATCTCATATGATTAATTAATTAATATAATGTATAATAGTGCTAAAATTCAATCAACTTAAAATATCAATAATTAAAATTTTATATTATTGTAGTTAATAAAATTTTTCTTTTATGTTTAGTACTATTTTTTATTGATATCAAATATCATTGGGAGTTCATACCAATAGCTATTCCATACATATTTTAGTTTTAAGATATTATTGGAAGATAGTCGAATAGTTAATAACCTCATATTTTAGTTTTAAGATATTATTGGAAGATAGTCGAATAGTTAATAACCTCCTGACATGTGATGTTGAGAGCTATGTGCTTGGCATTATTATTAAATTTCGATCCATATCATGTATGCGAAATATGCATCCATGTAAATAGCATGAAGCATTACTCTTATTGTGTCTTGAAAATTCATATAACTTTTTTGAGTACTGCTACACATAAGTCTTTTCGGCATTTAAGTTCTACAAGTTAATCTTAATTTAACAAAATTTACTTACATAAAGCGCGCGTGAAAATCACGTTGTTCCTCTTTGTATCCTGCGTTCCTTCTCCTCCTCCTCCTCCTTCTTTGCGTTTCTCCTTCTTTTTCTTAGCGTGTTTAATCTTAATTGTTATTTTTTAATTACTGTTGTTGTTGCTACATTTTTTTTCTCTTCATATTTCTATTAATTTTGCAACATTATATATATTTTTTCCTTGTTTAATTTTTTCTCCAAAAAAAAATGAGAATATGAAATAAGAAGATGAAGAAGAAGAAGCAGCAGAAGATGAAGAAGAGAAAGAAGAAGAGTTTTAAATTATGCAGAACTTATCAGCATACATACATCAAAAATTGTTAAACAATACACTCAAATATCTTCGTGTTACACCCAAATTTGCTGCAAATACAAAAAAAAATTCCTCTAATGCTGTATTTTTCATCTTTTTTTTTATTTCTTCCTTTCTTTTAGTTGAATGAATTTAAGTTCATCATCATCCAAGTAATTTTGCAGCATTATGTATTTCTTCTTCTTCTTTATTTGATTTTTTTATTTTTATTCTTGTTAGGAGAGTAAAACAAGAAGAAACTTGAGAAGGTAAAATAAAAAAATAAAGATGAATAAAAAAAAAGAAGAAGATCGAAGAAGATGGTGATGATGATGAAAAAAAGAAGAAGCAGCTGAAGATGGAGAGGAGGAAGAAGAAGAATTTTGAATTATGCAAAACTTATCAGTACACATACACCGAAAATTCTTAAGCAATACACTCAAATATCTTCATGTTACACCCGAATATCATCTTATTACACCCAAATTTACTGCAAATATTGAAAAATATTTTCTCTAATGCTGCATTTTTTTCTTCTTCTTTTTTTCTTTTTTCTTTCTTTCTTTTAGTTGAATAAATGTAAGTTCATTTCCTTCAAAATAATTTTGTACCATTATGTGTTTTCTTCTTCTTCTTTGTTAATTTTTTTTATTTTTATTTTTGTTAAGAAAATAAAATAAGAAAAAACTTGAGAAGATAATATAAGAAAAAAATATGAATAAAAAGAGAAAAAAATGATGATGATGATGATGATGATGATGATGATGATGATGATGATGATGATGATGATGATGATGATGATGATGATGATGATGATGATGATGATGATGATGATGATGATGATGATGATGATGATGATGAAAAAGAAGAAGAAGTAGCAGAAGATCAGGAGGAGAGAGAAGAAGAGTTTTGAATTATCCAGAATTTATCAGCATACGTACACTGAAAATTCTTAAACAATACACTCAAATATTTTCGTATTACACTCAAATTTGCTGCAAATATAGAAAAATATTTCTTCTAATGCAGAACTTTTACATTATATTTAATTCAAACCATCAACGATGAACAACAATTTTCACAAACAAAAATATTATTCACCTACAGAATCATAAAATACTAACGAAAATATTAACTAGAATCGAACTACACCTCAACCACTTGATTGGATTAAAAAAAATAATCAATTTTATTTTGGTTCAATTGATATCTTGAACTTAAATTATTCATTATCTTCAACAACGAAGAAGAAAAAGATAACAAAGAAGAAGAACGTACATTAACAGCACGAAAAAAACGTGCGCACATGAATATAAATGATTTGTATAGACTTGTATTAAAAAATAACTTATATGCGGAGAATAATACAATTTTTTTTTTGAATATCTAAGAGAAGCCATTAGTAGTCGTCTTTAACATTTAGAAAAACATTTGTTAAGACACTTGACATTTATGAGACAATTATATATACATATAAAATATTTTTTGATAAAGTGAACAATAATGATAGAATTTTGTAGTGCATATAATATTAAACTATAGTGGTTAAAAATTATTTAAATATTATTTTTATAATATCACCAAATCAAATAAAAAAAATCGATCAAAATCACATTAATTCAAATTAGATCAGATTTTATTTTTGATAAACTGTCTAGATTGAATAAAATTTTATATTCACTTCTCAAAATTAAATTAATTTAAGTCAAACCG
>NC_029781.3:27644672-27662787 GCF_000817695.3 Arachis duranensis
TAAAATTAATTATCAAATTATATAATATTTTGTTTGATTATATATATTAATTATAATTAATAATTATATTAATTATTTAATTTAATTTGACTAAAATAAATGAATCGCTTTTATTTAGAACTTGTTTGAAATGCTAGAAATTAGAATTCACTCGAGAGTTGAATTTTTGTTCTTGCTTTGGAACAACTAAAAATGAATGATTTGAATTTCTTTGAGAATTTTAATTCTCATTTTTCCTTCATTTGTAAATCAGACCAAAAAGAGTCTGATTTTCAAATCAACTCTCACACTCTTTAAACTTAAATTCTATTCCATTAATATATTATAGTTATTCCAAATTATGAAATTGAATTTTAAATAAAATAAATTCTTTTTTTAAAAGAAATAGAATTCTTTTCTCTTGTTAAATGGTTCCAAACAAGCTCTTAAATTTGTATTTTTTAAACACGATTATTTGAAAAATTGACAAATTTATTCGTTAAAAAAACAGATATTATACCTATAAAAAAAATGAATTCATGAATAAAAACAATTTAAAACTACCCTTTTGTCTAACCTTAATTTTATTCCCAAATTCATTCAATTTCACGCTTGTTGCTCCCAAACCCCAAGGCAAAGCTCTACTTCTTCCTTTCCACGCTTTTTCTTCTTTTTCAATCTATATAAACTCTCTTCTTATATTTCCAAAAGACTGAATTTTCATTTTTTTTTCAAAAAAAGAAAATGTATTTTTTTCTTATCAACACAAGAAAAATTCTAGAAAGTTTCGAAGCCAAACCCCATGATGAAATATGGGCTAAACTTGGTGAGGATTTCTTGTTTTAAGGATTACGTTCTCATTTTCCTTTATGTTCTAGTGGTTCATAACTATCTAAAATAATGAATTATTGTGGATGCCATTTTTTGGGTTCTGGTTAATTTGAAAAAAAAGAGAGTATTTTAACAAAGATAATAACTATGTAACTCTGCATGTAGCAGAAGATCAATGGGTAGAAAAGTACGGGATTGAGTTCCTTTATTTTTGGGGATATGAGCACGTGGATGGATAGATTGCAATACCAGTGAGGCAGTGAGTACGTAAGTATTGGATAAATTTTTATTGTGTTTATTTTTTGGTCTAATAATAATTTTATATAGAAAATGATACTAAATTAAATATAAATTAATCCTAAATTAAAAAGTTATGTTGATTAGTATAAATATTACTGTATTTAATTTAATTTATTTATACATTAATATATTTGATTGAAAATGAATAATAAATAAAACTAAAAAATAATTTAAAAAGTAAAATATTTGTAATTATTTTAAAATAAATAATAAAATAAGTTCTAGAATTTTACTATATTTGAGTTATTAATAATTACAGAAATAAAATGTCAGTAATTATATTAAAATAGACATTAAAATAAATTTTATGATAATAAATTTATTTGGATTGTTAATATAATCTTATAAATGATAATTTTGTACAAAAAAATTGTTAATAGAATTTATAATATCCATATTATTAACAATATCCATATTATTAACAAATAGGTATTTTATGGCTATATTAACAATTCAAATAAATTTAATATTATAAAACTTATTTTAGTATCTATTTTAACATAATTACCAATATTCTATTTTTATAATTATTAATAATCTAAATATAAATAATGTCCTAAAAATTATTTCATTATCCATTTTAAAGTAATTATCAACATTATATTTTCTCATTATTTGTTAATTTTATTAATTTATCATTCATTTTCAATAAATTATATTAATGTGCAAACAAATTAAATTAAATACGATAATACTTACACTAATTAACATAATTTCTTAATTTTAAATTAACTTATGTTTAATTTAGTATCATTTTCTATAAAAAAAAGATTATTGGACAAAAAGACAAATATATTAGACCAATTTTTTGTTTAAATACCAAGATACAAATTAAAGGAATAGTATTAAAAAACTTTAAACAAAAAATAGTGAAATATAAAATAATAGGAACAAACATAATAAAATTTATCCAATATTTAAGTGCATCATTTTAAAACTCTTCTGATGCTAACGTTTTTTTTAACCTAATTATTCAAATTCATTTCTTTATCTTAGTCTAAAATATTAGTTATAATGTGATAAGAACATAAATTTATCTATTAAAAAGGGTGGCATCTTTTTAAATGTCTTTTGTTAAAATATTCGAATCCAATACAAATATAAAGTAATATTCAACTAAAAGAAATAATATGTTAACCAAAAAAAAAAAACTAAAAGAAATAATATATTAAACTAAATGAAGTAACTTTTGAATAATTATAATATATATATATATATATTTAAATTCTACAATTGACCACAACAATAATAGATTTATTGGTCTAAAATAATTTATAATATTTTTTTCTATTTTAAGAGAGAACAAAAATTTACTAAAAAAAATATGATACAATTTATACTTACTTTTTATGCATAAGCACTATTGTATATAATTACTCATGATCCCTAAAGAAAAAAGAAATAAGCTAAAAAGACGAAAAAAGATGCACAATCACTTTTCTCAATGTTATTTTCTCATTCAACCCTCCAAATTAGAAATGAAATTAAGCATGTAAAAAATATAATTTAAATATTAAGAAGACTCAATATGTGAAAAGTTAGGATAAATTAACTTATATGAAATAAAAATAATAAAATTTATAATAAAAATTATAAAAATTTAAATAAATAAAAAGAAAAATTAAAAATAAAAAAAAAGAAAAAAGAGTAAAAATAATACATTATAAAAAAAATATTACTTAATGGAATAGTAATGAGTAAAAAAATAAAATTAGCATATATAATTTTTTATGATAAATAAATTATGAAATACAAAAATAGATAAAACAAAAAATGACGGAATAAAATTGTATTTTTTTAATAAATTGAAAACATATTTACGACCATATAATTAATGATGAGTATATAATTATTAGACAAAAAATTACAAAAAAAATTAATAAAAATATTAGATTTAATATTAAAATAAAAAATATAAACAAAGAATAAAAAACTAAAATTTAAAATTTAAGGCCAATGAAGGAAATGATAAAAACAAGTTTGGTAAATAACAACTCAAACTTTAACGTGAGAATAAACTGAATCAAATAATATATATTTGAATTAATTAAATTAAATAATTGATATAATAAATTAATTATAATTATTTGACACAATAAAATAAATTAAATAAAAAATATTTTATAAATATGCCATATAAAAATTATAATACTTTTAAAAATCAATAATCAAAATACATAAGACAAAAAAATTAATGTAAATTAAAATAAAATTTATTTATTTATTCCAGTCAAATTAAATAATAATGTAATTGAGTAGTTATAATTTATATAGTTAAATAAAATATTAAATAATTTGATATTTATTTTAATCAAATTAAATAAAAAATACATTCAAAAATATGTCATGTCATCACTTATACTATTGGTTGAAGAAATTCGATTTTAATAATAAATAATGGTGAGAACTCAGGTGTACAACTTTATGTAAAGTTAATAGTTGAGAATCGTTAAATAATTTAACTGATTTGATTAAATTTTTATCTAACAACTCTCAATTATCAACATCATGTGAAATTGATTGCACCTAAATTTTCACCTTAAATAATAAATTTTCTAAGTCAAATATATTTAATTTTTTAAAAATACTTGCCCATTGTCGTAAAATCTCTAATTTTTATATTTTCTAGAATTTATTAATAAATTATCATTATTATCACACTATATATAGAAAAATAGTTTAAGAAACATAGAAATAATCTGATAAGTAGCTTTAAAAACATTTACACATGGATAAAAAATTTTGTTAATATATAAATTACATATTTTATATTCATAAAAAAAATTCGATTATGTTGTTGTAAAAAAAAAATTAATTATGATAATAATAGATTTGATTATACTACTGTAAAATGTTTGATTTTTTTTAGATTACTTTGTTGAAAAAATATACGAAATACTATGTATAAACTAAATTTAATTATTGTGATAATCCATTGATTGTTTGTGTAATTTTTTTTATACTAATCCTCATGAAAATTAAATTTATATGTACGAGTATGTTATGTAAAAAAAATTTTTTGGTATCTATAGAATATTTTATAAAAAATTATATGTGCACCAAAATATAGTCGTTAGGTATAATTAATTTGTGTATATATACATATATTGTTTCATATATTTTTAATATATATTTAAAATTTTAATGTATTTTATATATAAACACGATTCCACCTCATAGTATAGTTATAATTTTATTGTTTATTATATAATATGAAAATATTGAAATAACAAATTTATATTTCTTAGCATACAAACCACAAACAAGTTGTTTCCAATTATTTTCTATCTTTCCGTTAAAGAAATGAAGGCCACCTTGTCCTTCATGTTACTTCTTTGATATAAACCAAAGCTATTACCCTTTATCTTCCAAAGTACCCATCTCTATATCCTGACACAAACACATATACAACAGAACAACCTTATTACTTTCATTTCTTTCTTTCTTCTCTCTCACACATGAAGAAGCTTTGTCCAAATCTTGATCGAGAGGACGGTCTCGAAACGGTGCTGGAGGTTCCGATCCCGGAAGAGATTCTTACGCACAAAGGGGGAGCCATAAGAGCATCATGGCAGAACATGAAGTCATGGATGAAGCAGCCATTATCATCAAATAGCAATAATGGAGAATCAAGATCGTCATCCATGGCTACAGCTTTTGGAGGAAGGAACACAGAGTTGCAGCTTTTGTTGGGTGTTGTAGGAGCGCCATTAATCCCTTCACCTATCTCCTCTGACAACAACCCCATCACTCGACCCATTAAAGATCAACGCATTGTCAGTAACATTAAAATCACTCGTTACACTTTATTTTGTCGGGCTTCACTTTATTATTATCCGTTAAAGTGAGAAAGTGAGAGTTTAATTACGATTGATAAATGATTAATATCTTGTTTTATCATTTTACAATTCTGATTTGTTAAAATGGAATTTGTACGGTGGCGTAGGAGGCATCGATGGCAGAATACATAGTGAAGCAGTACGTGGCGGCGGTGGGGGGAGAGCGTGCGGTGAATTCAGTGGAGAGTATGTATGCAATGGGGCAGGTGAGGATGGCGACGACGGAGTTTTCGACGGCGGGGGAAGGGAGTAATAAAGGAAACAAAAATAATAAGAAGATAATGAAGATGAAGAAGTTGGAGACAAAGGGGAAGATGGGGGGTTTTGTTATGTGGCAGAAGAGTCCAGAGCTCTGGTGCTTGGAGCTTGTGGTATCAGGGTGCAAGATCAGTGCTGGTAGTGATGGCAAAGTAGCATGGAGGCAAACACCTTGGCACCATTCTCACGCTTCTCGAGGCCCGCCGCGCCCTCTTCGCCGTTTTCTACAGGTATCCTTTTGCGTTCGCCATTAAATAATTTAATATATTTAATTAAATTATCATTTAACAGTTTTTATCCGAAAACAAACAAAATGATTTTTCAGCTTCTTATTGATATTTCCCTATGCATAGGTTTGACTTATTTTTGTTGTTTTCGGTTTCCATGGACACATTGGAGCATGCTTAATTATGATTATTCTTATTACATTTGTGGCCTGGGGTGAATAATCATTTGTTCTACTTTAATTTGAGGGCTTTTTTTCCCTTTTTTCTTCCCATTGATTTTCATGGTAATTTAATTGAACTAGCTTTCTAATTGTATAGCTTTCTAACCAATATGAATGAGAAAAAAGGCACTTTAGTCTAAAGTCAATATTCAATATGGTTTTTAAAGTGCTATTTTGTTTTTCCCTTTTTCTTCAAATTTGCTTCTTTTTTAACTCAGGTGTGAAACTGTGAATTAAATGTTTTCATATATCCTGTTTTTCCAAAACTCATTTTTTTTAACTCCTCAAATGATCTAATTTCCCATAGTGCTCCTCCATTTTGAAAGGAAATTAAACGAAAAGAATACAAGACTTTTGTGTTGAATTAATAGAGATCAGATTCTATCTCTTTTGATTATAAACATTTTAATATTATGTCATAAAATATTTATCCAAAAAAATACATGAATAATCGTGTCTGACTTACAAAAATTGTTTTTCTTTCCAATTATTTGTCCTTTTCTATCTAAGTTTTCCCCACATCTAATTCCATAACAAAGGTCTAAATTTTGTTAGAGGGGAATGCGCGGAAATTCCTTCCATCTAAAGCTTAAAGTCAAATTGGGACACTTTTCCAATTTAGTTAGTTGCGATTGAGACAAGTCAACAATATTATCATAATTAATCCTTTCTCACCCTGTGACAACCTGTTCTAATGCATTCCTAAGCTGTTTTATTCTTTTGCCGTTGATGCTCTTCAAACTTCGGGTGATTCAATTTGGAATTTTCTACTTGATTGGTAAGAGATAAAAAACAAAAGTTGAATTTTAAACATGGGCCATGACCTAACTAAACTAGTTTATATTGCTACTACATTGGTTCACTAATATGGGTTTAGTCTCTTATCAATCATATGACCCCCAACAAAAAACTTATCAATCCTATTGTTTTGTTAATAGTTAGGTCCAAATGCTACGAGACATGGTTCTCAAAGTCACATGCCCTTGTCAAGCTTTCTTCATAATAAGCAGAGTGAATCTAAACAAGAATTTAGTAGCTCGCTAATAATTTGAGTGTTTGACTCAGATTTTTCCTTTTTAAAAAATTATTTTTGATATGTTTCAGTTGTAAAACTATTTTATATATAAGTTTGATTACATATAGTTACACAAGTACAAGATACGAATCTCACATATGAAAAGTAAAATTTGATCAAATGGTAAAATATTATTATGAGTACATGAGTGGTAACATACTAACACATCAATTCATACTTAAAATTGGATCCACATTTTGGGAATAAATTGTACATTTAGTTATATGTTCAAATATATAAACTTTTTATATTTTGTTAACAGGGTCTTGATCCAAGGTCCACAGCAAATCTGTTCAGCAACTCCATATGCATTGGAGAGAAGACAGTGAACATGGAGGACTGTTTCATACTTCGACACGAAGCTGAGACGTCGGCGCTGCAAGCACGAAGTAACAGAAACGTGGAGATAGTACGGCACACCGTGTGGGGCTACTTCAGCCAAAGAACAGGCCTCTTGGTGCAGCTAGAGGACTCACACCTTCTCAAACTCAAGACCTCAGCAACAGAAACCATATACTGGGAAACCAACATGGAGTCCCTCATACAAGACTACAGAGCCATCGATGCCGTCCAGATAGCGCACTGTGGGACGACACAGGTGTCATTGTTCCGGTTTGGTGAGGGACCTGAGACGCATTCGAGGACAAGGATGGAAGAGAGTTGGCAGGTTGAGGAAGTTGACTTTAATGTTCAAGGCTTGTCCTTAGATTGTTTCTTGCCACCAAGTGACTTGAGGAGGGAGGAGCATGGCAGTGAAGATGGTTGTGGTGGTGACAGGGTGGTTGCTTCCGGAAATTCCAAGTTGCCATACAAGATTCGCTCGGCTTCTTTTAGGATCAGCACTTCCAAAGTGGCGGCAGTAAACATGGATGATGATTCTTGCACCAGTGATGATGAGAGTAATGAAGAAGAGTTGTAAATTTTGTAAATAGACTTGCCCTCATTGGTACATTGTTGCAACATATATAGTATAGGAATGTGGCAATATGCAATAATCGATGGGGACATTTTTTTCTTTAATTTTTTTTCCTTTTCTTTTTTGTCAATTCAGTGAAACTTAGAGATTAGAGAAACTGAAGATACAGAAGCCAATGTTCTAATATCATTTTCTGAAACCTTCAGTGGCTGGAAATGACAGTGATGTATAGTTAAGACTTAATAGAGTGATTTACAATGCAACCAGATTTGGATTCTCTAAAGTCTAAAGTGAGTATTCTTATAAAGTGAATTAAGAAGTTAATCATCCTTAAATCATTAAGAAAGACCATCAAACTATGATAGTTATTGATCCAAGATTGACTAACCATTTTACATATTTCACTTTCTAGTGAAAAATCAAAGCATGAAACAGAACAAAAAGCTATTCTAATACAAGTATATATCTTTTGTTTGGTTGGACTATTGAACTGTTGGTTACAGTACAGAGGCAACCATATTTCATATTCTAATTAGTAGGTTTTGAGATTAGACTAAATTCTTAGGATAAATCATTCTTCACAAGAGCCTTTTTAAGATTTTGATAACAAATTATTTTGTGCCCGGAAAAAAAAAAAGTAAAAAGAAAAAAAATAGGTTTGTACACAAACTTATCCTAACACCCAGATTTGTCTTTCTACCCATCACTTTTTGAATTGTACATCAAGGAGATAGCTCATGCCTATGACTTTCTTAATCTAAAGTTCTAACCATGATATCATACCTCACAGTTCAATTGCACTGCAGAATGCACCAAACTATGAGCATGCATACAAGAGTTAGAGAGATTCACCTTGTAGAAGAAGCTAACCCTTTTCACGCAATAGTGGGAAGGCATGCCACGCTAGGAAGGAAAACACACGTTGTCCTCAACGCTAGCCTTGGGATTCCACTAATCAGTGATAAAGCATGCTATAGCCTCTTTGCAACTTCCACTTGATAATGTGGCCAATCCATTACATAATGGAATCACACAATTAGCATTAAGGAACCAGGAATTGCATAAAAAGTGAATTGAGGTTATAGCATGCAAAGCACTCACATTCATTCTAGCTGAAGTATACATCAAAATGATAGTTTAAAGGCTGGAAATGGAACGTACAAGAAAAGGCTCAAAATACTAAATAAGGGTATGATATAATGGTGAGTGTTACAGACTTAAGAACAAGGACTAGTTCAAGTGGCTCATCCAGATTATAACACTGTTGTGTAAAATGTCATTGTTGCATTGCTCAAGATTTACTCGAATTATATGTTTCTTGTTTCTGAATATAGTTGTGAGTAATCTTAAGGTATTAGTTTCTTATCTACATATGATTTCATTTTCTTTACAGAGAATATAAGTATACATGACAAACTCAATCTTTGTTTTTTAATAAACATAACAGAACAATATATGTGAACTGCAAAAAGTACAGTCACTTATCAATTAGCATAGTTCGCCATATGAATGTGATACATAGACGATTAATCCAACAGAAATTCAATGCAAACTCATATTCCCTCCTAATAAAAATATTACATTTTGTTGATTCATACGTTATAAACGTAACCTTTTGGAAGTACAAGTATTTGAATGTTAACTGAGACCTGAATTTTGTAGAGAGATCAATGAACTTCAGAAGTGGATGATTTCAAAGACAAGATGTCAGTAACCAAACCATCAAGGGAAGAATAAGAAGAGCCCCATTACTTTTCTAATGGTCTTCTCTATCTCCTCTCTGTCAAGCTTATTCTCTAATTTCACACCAACCCTCCAAACATCACTCACATATTTAGCATTTACCTTTTGGTCTGCAAAGCATGGTGAACAAATCATAGGGACCCCTTCACAAATGCTCTCCAAAGTTGAGTTCCAACCATTATGAGTCCAAAATGCCCCCACAGCTACATGTGCCAGCACTTGTTCTTGAGGAGCCCATTTCACAATGTACCCTCTTCCACCCAAATTCTCCATGAACCTGCTGGGCAATGGTTCGAGCCACTCTGAACCACGGATCAACCCAGGGCGAACCACCCACAAGAATGGCTGCATGCTGTTGGCTAGCCCCCAAGCTATCTCTAGAAACTCGGCCTTAGTTATTGATGCAATGCTTCCAAAACTCACATAAACAACACTGTTATGTTCTTGTGTGTCTAACCAAGAGATGCAGCTTGTGTCCGGGGTCAATAAGCTAGAAGAAGTTGAGCCTTCAGGGAAGTGCTTGTGGAAAGGGCCTATAGGGTATATCGGTATCGAAAATAGTTGGCGCAGTTTTGCCAGTGCAGATGATTCCAACTCTTCAAAGGAGTTCCAAATCACCCCAGAAGAAGCCTTGCATTCCTCGACAAATTGAACAACAAATTCATAGAAGGCCTCAGGATCACGGGTCTCGATCTTTGGAAGGTCTTTCACCTTAAGTGGTGGAAGCTCCACCACAGGTTCCTCCAGCCGAGATTCTGGGTTTTCAACGTAGTTAAAAATGACATGCTTTGGAATGATACAGATACAATATTCCATGTTAAACCGATATTTCTTTTAATCGTTAAAAAGAACTATATTCTATTCAACATTGATTCTAGATTTACTCCTTGCTAAAAACATGTTTCGCTCAGCTTTCTACTCACACAAACATTGCTTCACACTAAACTATACAACTCAATTCAAAAAAAAAAAAAGAAAGAAAGAAAGAAAGAAAGTCATCTATAAGAATTCTGTGTCTTTATTAACTACTTTGTCTTTTAACACTACTAACGTATTCAAAGCTTATTACAGTAACGTATTCAAAGCTTATTACAGTCACTATCTAACGCAAGCCACTATAAAAAGCTAAAGAAACAGAACAAAACACTCTAAGCTGAGAGTCAGAGAACCCAACTCTATTGGATAAGTGTTTCCGAAAAGAATACAAACTAAACTCACAGAGTGATTGAAGTAAATTTGTAACAATAATCAAATAAAATAAAGTTAAAGATCAAATCGCAATAATATTTTATCAGCGTAACATTTTACAAGAACAGGCTCTTGGATTAAAAGATTATATATTACTATATATAAATTGGTCAAACTCTTTTCAAAAATGCTCAATGAAAATCCGCAGAATCCGCCACCAAAATAATCAAATTCTAGTGACATAGTAGTAAACATTTTTACAGCCGCATAATTAAACCGCGAAGATAAAAAGATATATTTCTAAATCCTAAACCCGTAGCATGGTTGCATAAGTGAAGAATGGAGAAGAACGAACCTTGAACAGGGAGGTAACCTTTTTCTCTAAGGAGAGGGAAAGAAGCGAAGACAAGAAAGGAAGAAGCGCCACCAGTCCTAAGAACAAGTCTGGGAAGCTTAAACCCATCGCAAACAGATTGAGTGAAATGAAGCGCCGCATCAGAGATGAAGCAAGCAACACGATCATCGTTCTTCAACAAGGTGACCAAGCACTGTTTCAACGGCTCAACGCAGCGTACGTTGAGGAGGCGCGTGAGGTGCACGGGATCGGAGGCGGAGGTAGAGGCTTCGAGTTCCGACAAGGCGTCGGAGATGGAGAGGAAGGTGAAGTTAGGGTAGGAAGAAGAGAGGTGGGGAGGCGTGAAGGAAGAAGTGTAGATGACGGTTATGGAAAAACCGTTAGAGTGGAGAGTGTGTGCCAGCTGGAGCATTGGGGTGACGTGGCCCTGTAACGGTGATGGCATCAGCAACAATCTGCGCCCTTTTTGTTTCTCCATTTTCGAGTACACTGCAATTGTGGTGAGCGACCGCTGTCGTTTTATTTGTGAGCAGATGCAGATAAGTCAGCGACGTTGACCATTGCTGTGTGGAGTTCAACCAAAAAGCAAATTTGGATTTCTTCACGTTATAGGAGAAGGGGAACTCGAACTGGGACACCTTCCTCTTGCAGCATACCAAAAGTTGAGACGGTAAAATAATAAAATTAGAAGTTAATTATTTGGTGAAAACTCACTTCACGTCAAGTTGAAGTTGATACTTAAGAGCCATTAGATTAGATGATATTTTAGTCAAATCAATTAAATCATATCACGGTTTTTAAGTATCAATTTCGCGTGAAGTTGACTGCATCTGAGTTTTCATCTAATTATTTTTATTTGAGTTATTAAACACTAAAAAAATACAAAAAAATGACAAATAGATCATTGATTTGTTAACCTTCTCAAAATTTGGACACATCGATTCTATTATTTATTTGGGTCTGTCAGATCCAATAAAAAAAACAAATATAATTTTCATTGCACTGGTCTAACCGATATACTAATACACACGTAGGAAAATTTTTAAAATGAGACAAATTAGACCTAAAAATCGATATATCCAAATTTTAAAAAAGTTAGAGACTTAAATATAATTTTAAATTTTTAAAAATATAAATATTCAATGACCAAAAAATAAAAAAACTTATTTATCTTTTTGTCCTTTTCTTAAAAAATACATTACAGCCACTACATAATCAATAATTTGGCCGATTAAATCTGTAATTTCTGATTTTCTGTCATTTTTATTTATCAGATGCAATACTTTTTTCTCTTAAATTATACTTTATGATAAAATTAATTCATTTATTCGCCAATTTGTTTGGAAAGATAACAATGAAAGAAGGTATTTTTTTCTTGTTAATTAAAATTCCAAAAAATTTTGGTGGCCTAAGTATTCGTGATTTATCTTTAGTCAATGTTGTGATGGTCGGAAAATTGGCTTAACAAATGTCAAACTGCAAAATAAACTTTAAATTCAAATTATACTCGGTAAATATCTCAAAAGATTACGTTCTTTAAATTTACCTGTTCAAAAAAAATGCTTTTAATTATTAGAAGAGTATTGGGAAAGCATTGCAGTATTTATAGGAGGGGTTGGTTTGGAGTCGTGACAATATATAACAATCCATTTGATATGATGCTTGGCATCTACATAGTAGAATTTGTGATCGTTTTCTATTTGTGCATATCTCCAATACTAATATAAATATTAGGGATATTTGGAATGAAGGAGTTTGGTATTTGGAGCAACTTGCAACACCTCTTTCTGAATCTATTATTGAAATTAATATGGTTGTTATAATTCAATTAAAATGCTTCAAACGTTATAATTCGGATTTACACACCAAAAGGTATATTATAACTTTTTGATATGGTATTATTATTCTTCAATAAAAATAATTGCTAAAAGTATAACTGTTAATACTTCACCTTACGGATCAAAAAGATAAGATAGTTTATCTTTGATAAGACTCATACGAGTACACATTAAACTGAGGTAAGCGTCGGAGTATGTTTGCAGTACCCTCCCATTTTGTTCCCCTAACACCAAGGTGTATTTCTTCTCAAACAAGAAGTTTAGAGTCGAGATAAAAAATTTGGAATTGACTATAAAGAGGACAAGCTATACCCAGTCTATTCACGTGAGAATAGGAATTATTCAAAATTCTAATTTTCTTTGGTGGTGCAACTCGTAACCTTGTTGGATCTAATAATGATTATTCCACCAGAGAAGGGTATCTGTAGTTACTTAAAAGAAAGAATCAGTGGGATGAAGGACGGAATTATAAGTGGTTGTGGCGATCTGCCAACCCTAAAAAGTCGAAGCTATTTGACCTGGCTTGCATGGAGGCCTTTCAACACCGTCACATCCTTACGAAATTGGGGTATGCCCTTGGTGTGGCGAAGAGCCAGAGACAACAATGCATTGCCTACTGAACTGTACAAAAGCTCATGATATTTGGGTGAGACTAGACCCATCAATTCTGAATCTTGGTGGGTATTTGTTCTCGTGGATGAGGGCGGATGTTTTGGGGCGAAAATCCTTTCTCCTCCCTGATTTTATGGTGGATTTGGAGGCTTCTTAACCAAGAAATTTTCAATTCAGATGAAGAGTGATTGCAAGCAAAGGTCGTAACTTTAGCTCAAAGATGGAAGCATGAATTGAAGTATTCTTACACTCTGACGAGTCAACTATTTCAGATCAACAAGGTTAGGCTGGATCATCCTTTGCCGAGACTAATGAAACTGAGTTGTGATGCCAGCAATTTCGAAAATGTTCAGGTAGCAGATTTTAGATGTGTGATTAGGAGTCATGATGAGCTTGGGTGAAGGGTTGTTCGGGTATTCTCCTAATGTGGAATATTAAAAGAGCAGAAATCTTTGTTATTTGGAGAGACCTAGTTTTAGTTTAGGAGTGTAGTATAAAGGCAATTGTCTGCGAAACTGACTCAAGCATGCATTATAACAACTCGTAGAGAACCAAAATCAGAGATGAGGGATGATGCATATTTGGTGTTGTGCATTCAGAAATTGATTAATAGAGTAGGAGGTGCATTTCACCTTGGTAATGAAGCAAATGTCATGACCGATTTGATGGTCAAGCAGGATGCTTGGAGCTTGAATGAATATATAGAATGGCCGGAATCTCTCAACAACATTACAGATGCTCTTCTTAAGGATTCTGATGTAGTTTTAGTTTTAAGAGTATCTCTGTATCTTTTTTTTTTTACTTTTGTCTTTCTTTCTTTTATTTTTCAATCATAACAAAAAAAATTATATAATCAATGAAGATTATATACTACTAACGAAAACAACTAAATAAAATTGTGTAATAAACAACGACAACTCCTAGAGCAATTATAATAAATTTGTGAAATAATTATTGACAAACGTAAAATCGTGAACTTCATATGTTCTATTAAAGTCTTTTTTAAAATACTAATTTAACATATTTAACATATTATAACACTCTAAAAGCATATTTAATAATTTTTTGTTGTCCTTCTTAATGCTGAATAGATAACTTTTTAAAATTATTTTTAAAAATTTGATTTTTTTTATTTAAAAGCTAACTTTTCTTTTTTTCTTTTAAAAACCAATTTTATACAAAATCAATTTTAACTTTATATGTATAGCATATTTTACAAAATTTGCTATCATCTGTTAGAAAATAAGAAAGGCAGTATAGTATGAGATTACCTCTAAATTCTTGTGTGGGACATAGCAATTTTGACTACTGTGCAGATTTTGCATCTGCAATCAGTTTGATTAGGTTCTTATTTCCTCTCACTCGGGATTCATCAAGTGGGGTATTTTCCCATCTGTTAATATAATGAAAACGAACAAAGTAACATTAGCACACTGAATAGTCTTGGTGCATGAAATTGTGATATCTAATAATGGCATTCAACTTGGTATGCGCGTTTATAACTCAGCACTTTCTTAACAATTTTGCACAACTAACCAGCAAGTGCACTGGGTCGTTCAAGTAATAAACCTTACGTGAGTAAGGGTCGATCCCACGGAGATTGTTGATATGAAGCAAGCTATGGTCATCTTGTAAATCTCAGTCAGGCGGATAATAAATGTTTATGGAGTTTTCGAATAATAATAATAAATAAACATGAAAATAAAGATAGAAGTACTTATGTAGATTATCGATGGGAATTTCAGATAGGCGTATGAAGATGCTGTGCTCCTTCTGAATCTCTGCTTTCCTACTGCCTTCATCCAATCCTTCTTACTCCTTTCCATGGCAAGCTGTATGTAGGGCATCACCGTTGTCAATGGCTACATCCCATCCTCTCAGTGAAAAAGATCCAAATGCTCTGTCACGGCACGGCTAATCATCTGTCGGTTCTCGATCATGTCGGAATAGAATCCCTTGATTCTTTTGCGATCACGCCCAACAATCGCGAGTTTGAAGCTCGTCACAGTCATTCAATCCCGGAATCCTACTTGGAATACCACACACAAGGTTTAGACTTTCCGGATTCTCATGAATGCCGCCATCAATTCTAGCTTATACCAGGAAGACTCTGATCTCACGGAATGGAAGGCTCAGTTATCAGGCGAGGGCAACCATGCGTCGTGCATCAGGAATCCAAGAGATACACACTCTAGCTTTCGCTTGTAGAACGGAAGTGGTTGTCAGGCACGCGTTTATAGGGACGGATGATGATGAGTGTCACGGATCATCACATCCATCAGGTTGAAGTACGAGTAGTATCTTAGAACAGAAATAAGATTGAATTTGAATAAAAGATAGTAGTAATTGCATTAAAACTCGAGGTACAGTAGAGCTCCACACCCTTAATCTATGGTGTGTAGAAACTCCACCGTTGAAAATACATAAGTGATGAAGGTTCAGGCATGGCCGAATGGCCAGTCCCCAAAACGTGATCAATAGTCTCCTAAGATGAATAATGGAATAAAACCGAGACCAAAGATGAATAATGGAATAAAGCCGAGTTGTAACGTGTTTCTGGCGTTCAACTCTGGTTCATGACGTGTTTCTGGCGTTTAACTCCAGAATGCAACATGGAACTGGTGTTGAGCGCCAGTTTACGTCGTCTAATCTCAAATAAAGTATGGAATATTATATATTGCTGGAAAGCTCTAAATGTCTACTTAGACCTTGGATCACAACTTTAACCACTCAGTCTCAAGCTTTTCACTTGGACCTGGATGCCACAAGCACATGGTTAGGGACAGCTTGATTTAGCCGCTTAGGCCTGGATTTTATTTCCTTGGGCCCTCCTATCCATTGATGCTCAAAGTCTTGGATCTTTTTTACCCTTGCCTTTTGGTTTTAAGGGCTATTGGCTTTTTCTGCTTGCTTTTTCTTTTTCTTCTTTTTTTTCGCCATTTTTTTTCCGCAAGCTTTTGCTTTTTCACTGCTTTTTCTTGCTTCAAGAATCAATTTTCATGATTTTTCAGATTGTCAATAACATTCTCTTTGTTCATAATTCTTTCAAGAGCCAACAATTTTAACATTCATAAACAACAAGATCAAAATTATGCACTGTTCAAGCATTCATTCAGAAAACAAAAAGTATTGTCATCACATCAATATAATTAAACTAAATTCAAGGATAATTTTGAAATTCATGTACTTCTTGTTCTTTTGAATTAGAAACATTTTTCATTTAAGAGAGGTGAAGGATTTATGGAATTATTTATAGCCTTAAGACATAGTTACTCAATACTAATAATCATGAGGTAGAGACACAAAACATAAACACACATATAGCATAAAAACCGAAAAAAAATAGAAAAAATAAGAACAAGGAATGAGTCAACCTTAGTGATGGTGGCGCTTTCTTCTTGAAGAACCAATGATGTCCTTGAGTTCTTCTATGTCTCTTCCTTGCCTTTGTTGCTCCTCCCTCATTGCTCTTTGATCTTTTCTAATTTCATGGAGAATGATGGAGTGCTCTTGATGTTTCACCCTTAATTGATCCATATTGTAACTCAAATCTTCTAGAGAAGTGTTGAGTTGTTCCCAATAGTTGTTGGGAGGAAAGTGCATCCCTTGAGGCATCTCTAGGATTTCTTGGTGATGAGCTTCCTCATGCGTCTCTTGGGATCCATGAGTGAGCTCTCTTGTTTGTTCCATCCTCTTCTTAGTGATGGGCTTATCCTCCTCAATGGGGATGTCTCCTTCTATGATAACTCTAGCTGAGTAACATAGATGGCAAATAAGATGAGGAAAAGCTAGCCTTGCCAAAGTAGAGGACTTATCGGCTATTTTGTAGAATTCATGAGAGATGACTTCATGAACTTCTACTTCCTCTCCATTCATGATGCTATGAATCATGATGGCCCGATCCACAGTAACTTCGGATCGGTTGCTAGTGGATGGAGCGTTGGATGAACTCCAACCATCCTCTAGCCACAGGCTTGAGGTCCAGTCTTCTTAATTGAACCGGCTTGCCTTTGGAGTCTCTTTTCCATTGAGCTCCTTCAACACGTATGTCCATAAGGACTTGGTCCAACCTTTGATCAAAGTTGATCCTTCTTGTGGGGGGGCGTGCATCTCCTTGCATCATGGGCAAGTTGAATGCTAACCTCACATTTTTCGGACTAAAATCTAAGTATTTTCCCCGAACCATTGTAAGATAGTTCTTTGGATTCGGGTTCATACTTTGATCATGGTTCCTAGTGATCCATGCATTGGCATAGAACTCTTGAACCATTAAGATTCTGACTTGTTGAATGGAGTTGGTCAGAACTTCCCAACTTCTTCTTTGGATCTCATGTCGGATCTCCGGATACTCATTTTTCTTGAGCTTGAAAGGGACCTCAGGGATTACCTTCTTCTTGGCCACAACATCATAGAAGTGGTCTTGATGGGCTTTGGAGATGAATCTCTCTATCTCCCATGACTCGGAGGTGGAAGCTTTTGTCTTCCCTTTCCCTTTTCTAGAGGTTTCTCCGGTCTTAGGTGGTGGTTATGGAAAAACAAAAAGCTATGCTTTTACCACACCAAACTTAGAATATTGCTCGTCCTCGAGCAAAAGAAGAAAGAAAAGAAGAAGAGGAAGATAAAATATGGAGGAGAGTGGGGGGAAGGTGTATTCAGCCAAGGTGTAGAAGAGGGGGTTGTGTTGTGTGAAAATGAAGAAGGATGAAGGGGTTTATATAGTGAGGGGAGAGGGA
>NC_029781.3:27662986-27663411 GCF_000817695.3 Arachis duranensis
GGGATCATGTGGGGTCCACAGATCCTCAGATGATCTTGTGGGGTCCACAGATCCTGAGGTGTCAAGGATTTACATCCCTGCACCAATTAGGCATGTAAAACGCCTTTGCATACAATTCTGGCATTTAAACGCCGAAGTGATGCTTATTTTGGGCGTTCAACGCCCAATTGCAGCATGTTTCTGGCGTTGAATGCCAGTTCCATGCTTGTTTCTGGCGTTCAACGCCAGATCCATGCTCTGTTCTGGCGTTGAACGCCAGCCAGATGCTCCTTACTGGCGTTTGAACGCCAGTAAGTCCTTCCTCCAGGGTGTGATTTTTCTTCTGCTGTTTTTGATTCTGTTTTTAATTTTAATATTTTTTTTCGTGACTCCACATGATCATGTACCTAATAAAACATAAAAGAACAATAAAATAAAAAATAAAA
>NC_029781.3:27663526-27675593 GCF_000817695.3 Arachis duranensis
CTCACAGGTGATCAGGTCAATGTTGTAGACTTCCAACACCAAACTTAGAGTTTGGATGTGGGGATTCAACACCAAACTTAGTGTTTGGCTGTGGCCTCCCAACACCAAACTTAGAGGTTGATGGTGGGGGCTTTGTTTGACTCTGTACTGAGAGAAGCTTTTCATGCTTCCTCTCCATGTATACAGAAGAACATCCTTGAGTCTTAAACACAAGGTAGTCCCCATTCAATTGAAGGACTAATTCTCCTCTGTTAACATCTATCATAGCTCCTGCTATGGCTAGGAAGGGTCTTCCAAGGATGATGCATTCATCCTCCTGCTTCCTAGTGTATAAGATTATGAAATCAGCAGGGATGTAAAGGCCTTCAACCTTTACCAACACGTCCTCTACCAATCCATAAGCTTGTCTTACTGACTTATCTGCCATTTGTAATGAGAATATGGCAGGCTGTACCTCAATGATTCCCAGCTTCTCCATTACAGAGAGTGGTATAAGATTTATGCCTGACCCTAGGTCACACAAAGCCTTCTCAAAGGTCATGGTGCCTATGGTACAGGGTATTAAGAATTTGCCAGGATTTTGTCTCTTTTGAGGTAAAGTTTGCTGAACCCATGTATCTAGTTCACTAATGAGCAAGGGAGGTTTATCTTCCCAAGTCTTATTACCAAACAATTTGGCATTCAGCTTCATGATGGCTCCTAGATATTGAGCAACTTGCTCTCCAGTTATATCTTCATCCTCTTCAGAGGAAGAATAGTCATCAGAGCTCATGAATGGTAGAAGGAGGTTTAATGGGATCTTTATGGTCTCTATATGACCTTCAGATCCCTTTGGGTCCTCAGTAAGGAGCTCCTTCTTGCTTCAGAGACGTCCCATGAGGTCTTCCTCATTGGGATTCACGTCCTCTCCTTCCTCTCTAGGTTCGGCCATGTTGATCATGTCAATGGCCTTGCACTCTCTTTTTGGATTTTCTTCAGTATTGCTTGGGAGAGTACTAGGAGGAGTTTCAGTGACTTTCTTACTCAGCTGGCCCACTTGTGCCTCCAAATTTCTAATGGAGGACCTTGTTTCACTCATGAAGCTTAAAGTGGCCTTAGACAAATCAGAGACTATATTTGCTAAATTAGAGGTGCTCTGCTCAAAATTCTCTGTCTGTTGCTGAGAAGATGATGGAAAAGGCTTGCCATTGCTAAACCTGTATCTTCCACCATTATTAAAGCCTTGTTGAGGCTTTTGTTGATCCTTCCATGAGAAATTTGGATGATTTCTCCATGAAGAATTATAAGTGTTTCCATAAGGTTCACCCATGTAATTTACCTCTACCATTGCAGGGTTTTCAGGATCATAAGCTTCTTCTTCAGAAGATGCTGATAAACCCCATTTGTAGGGTTTATCTTGTGCTTGATTTAGGGGATTTTATAACCTTTTACCCACATTTATTCGTTGAAATAGCATGGTTTTATAACTTCTCCTTTAATTGTGCTTAAGAGTGAAAACATGCTTCTTAGGACTTAAAATAGCTAAATCTAATTCTCCTTGATTCCATTAGATGTCTTGATATGTTTGCTAAGTGATTTCAAATTTAGGAGGCAAGGATTGGACCAAGAGAATGAAGGAAAAGCATGTAAAAATGGAGAACTCATGAAGAAATGTAGGAATCGCAAAAGCTGTCAAGCCGACCTCTTCGCACTTAATCGATCATAACTTGAGCTACAGAGGTCCAAATGATGCGGTTCTAGTTGGGTTGGAAAGCTAACATCCGGGGCTTCGAAACGATATAAGATTTGCCATAGTTGCTATACGTATAAGGATGCGTACGCGCACTATATGCGTACACGCCGTTGGTGCACGTGATTCACTTCATGCAAACTCGTGGCTAGCGAATTTACAAGCCTTGTGGGCCCAATCCAACTCGTTTCTGATGCTATTTAAGCCAAGGATTGAAGGGGGAATCAACATACTTCACAACATTTAGATGTTAGTTACCATTAGTTTAGTTTTAGCTTAGTTTAGTAGTTAGAAGTAGTTTCTAGAGAGAGAAGCTCTCACTTCTCTCTAGGATTAGGATTAAGATTAGGTTTATTTCTTAGATCTAGATTTTAATTCATCTTCTTCTACTTCTATCCTCTTAATTCCTTGTTGTTACATTCATCTTCCTCTATTCTTTTGTTGTAATTTTCTTTATGTTGTTCTTTTATTTTGTTGTAGATCTACTTTTGTTCCTTCCTTTCTCTTTCAATTCAATCAAGGTAATTCATAATAATTGTGTTCCTTTTGATTTGTTGTTATTAATTCTTTGCAATAATTGTTGTTAGATCTTGTTCTTGTTGTTGATTTACTATGCTTTCCTTTTATGCCTTCCAAGTGTTTGATGAAATGCTTGAAGTACTCATATCTTGCCAAGAGCTTTGTTAGTTGTTAGTTTATTTCCTTGCCATTTATATTTCTTGTATAAAATCTTAAAAACCCCAAAATAACTCACAACCAATAACAAGACACTTTATTACAATTCCTAGGGAGAACGACCCGAGGTTTGAATACTTCGGTTATTAATTTTAGGGGTTTGTTTTAGTGACAAACAACTTTTTGCATGAAAGGATTAGTGATTGGTTTAGAAACTATACTTGCAACGAGAATTTATTTGTGAAATTTTAAACCGTCAAAAATCTAATCATCAAAATGGTGCCGTTGCCGGGGAATTGCCATGGTGTTGTGTTATTGGTTATTGTATATATGTGAATATTGTGAATATATTTGCTTTTTTCTTCTTTGTTAGTTTTTAGTTTGTTCTCTTTATTTGTTCCTATTTTTTTTTTGCCCTCTCTTACTATCATGAATTCTCACTTTGGCTATGAGTGTGATTACAACTATGTTGTAGGTGATGCGAACTTCAATGAGAATGTGTATCAAGGATGGGACACTCAAAGGTGGGAGGAACCATATGCATATGATCAATCTTCATGGCAACAACCTCCACCAATGCACTATGAAGAAGAGCCATTCTATGATGCATATCAATCCAATGGCTATGGTGAATCTCCTTGTGACTTTCAAGAACCACCACCATATGCCTATGATCCATATCCTCAACATAACTCCCAACCATACTCACAAGCCCCTTCTTACCAACCACCTTCATATGACCCTAATCCATATCCATCCTACCAACAACCATATGAGCCATATGAACCACATATAGAGCCACCATATTTCCAACATCAACATTTTCAAGAGCCACCTCCTCCACATTATTACCAAGATGAACCACCCCCAATATATGAAAATTTTCAACCACATGATGAATTCTACCTTCCACCATAACCACCCATGGAAGAATACTTATGTCCTTCAACCCAAGAGCCACATGATCCTAATCATATTATCCAAGAGGAACAAGAGTCAAGAGATCATCTTAAGGAAGCATTGGATCAATTTCAAGCAACCATGGAGCATGTTGTGCAACAAGTGGAAAAAGTAGAGAATATTGAACCACTACACCCTAATTATGATGAAGCACCTTCCTATTATGAACCCTTCTCCCAATATAATGAACCCTCCCATCCACCCCAACCTCAAATGGATGAAACCCTTGGTGTTCTTCTTCAAAGACAAGAGGAGATGACAAGGGATGTGCAACAATTCATGACTGCCTTGGATGAGGTGGTAAACTGGCTAGCATCCCAACTTTTGGACACTCAAGAAACTCCCATAGCTACATGTGGAGAATCTAAAGAGGAGCATAGCTTAAAGGAGAGATTGGAAACTTTGGTGGAAAAGGAGGAATGCTACTTTGTGTTAGAACAATTGGAGGAACCTATGACTATCGAAGAAAAGGAAGAAGTGGTTGAAGACTTAGGAGATTATGAGGAATTGGACGGAATGACCCAAGACTCAAGTTTTCTTGATGATGATGATCACAAGTCAAGTCCTCTTAGTAATGAACTTGCATCCGCAAGTGAATTCTTTGAGACAGAAGAATCTTCCCCAAGTGAATATGAAGATGATGCAGAGGTCGACTTTTCTCAACTTCCTAATTATGACTCAAGTGATGAGGAAGATATGGAAGACTTTGACCAGGACATGGTTGGAATGGAAAAGGTTTACAAAGAAGTGGAGGAATTCACTGAAGAACACAAAGGAGTAAAGCTTGCAGAACCACTAAAAACACTGATCCCAAGGCCACTACCAACCAACACAGACTTCAAGTGGGTAAAATCCTTGACTCTTATCTTTATTTATCCCACTTGAATATGGTTTGCTTGAAACGGATGGCCAACTTAGGGAAGTTTGTGGGATGAAGCGTAAGCGGAAAAGGTTTTGTGGTGGGCGTTGCAAATCAAGGCTCATTATGGTTGATGCATCAAAGATGAGATATAAAGGTTGGAGTAGTGCTCAAATAGATGGGTCTAGGAGGATTGTTGGCCACTATATAGAGAATTCACCTTACTTACCACCCGTTTGGACTAATAATGATGATCAACCTCAAGACGGGTGTGAAAACAAAGTGTGGGATCCCGGATTACAAGAAGAGGATCAATTTTGGGAGCCCCAAGCTTGTGAAGAACTCCATCAAGACTTGACTCAATCCATGAAGAATCTTGGGGCACAATGGAGAACCAAGCATTGGTGGGAGTTCCAAGATGAATACAAGCACAAGCCACCTTGATGAAGAGCTCTCCATAAGTCCAACTTAAGGACAATAAACAAAAGTGCTAGGTGGGAGACACCCTACCATGGTAAAATCCTTTCATTTTCTCTTTTGTACATATTGGTCGAACTAGTTTAATTTCATGTTTAGATTAGTTGGTTGAGTTTAATTAGTATTTTATCATGTTAAATAAGGTTTTAGGGTGTTTTGGTAGTTGCTTGGAGGTTTGGAATGCTTGGATTGGTGCAAAAACATAGAGAAAAATTTTGAAAAAAAAAATAGAGCACCATCCATGCGTACGCGCACTTCACGCGTACGCGTGCATCAAGCATTTTCGACCATCCATGCGCGCGCGCCATGCGTTCGTATGCGTGGACTGAGAAGTTTCACCTTCCATACATTTTCCAGAGAGTTGTACCTGCGCCGCGCCAACGTTGTGCCTCTGGCACAAACACCACTTGCACGCACGCGCACATGACGCGTACGCGCCACTCTCGAAATAAACCATCTGCGCGCGCGGCATGCGCGCGTACGCGCGGATTTCCTTCCTTCACCACATTTCTTTTCTTCTCCTCCTTCCATTTCTTTCTTCCTCCTTTCTTCTTTCCCTCTCCCACCCTTCATCCAACACTTCCAAACACCATGGATAACCATTTATTTTAGTTAGTTAATTAGTTTGTTAGTTAGTTTGTTAGTTAGCTTTAGTTTAGTTTTCATCTTATTTTCTCCATTTTCATTATAAGTGTTGGATTATTGACTTTGTTTACTATACATTGCTGCCCCTTATTGCTTAAATGCTATTTTAGCATGAATGTTTTTTTTAGATAATCTTTGTTGGATTCTATGATTGAGGTTATATTTTGCTACTTGGTTTTGAGTTTTTCATGCTTACCTTTTAAGAATACCAAGTGATGAGAATTGCCTTCGAGCTTGTAACTCTTCTTGAATTACATGATTTGGCCACCATGTGGTTTGAGCCTTATTCTGTGATTAGGCAACCTCTTGATGGATGATGTTGAGCATTTACCTTAATGCATTGTATTTCATGATTATATCCATCCATATGTTTGACTTGAATGCTTTCATGCTTCTCTAATGCTTGTCTTACCTTACAAGCTTACTTAAAGCATCTTAAGTATACTAGAATGAGTAAAATGCATGCTTCTTTTGTGACATAGCTTTTTATGCTAATATGTGTTCTAAAAGGCGCCTAATTTAGAATTCACACACTTATTTGTCATTAATGTCACACTAATTCACTCACTCATTTCTAGTGATTTACCTCATTCCAACAATGTATGCTTCCTTGCTTTTATATCTTCTCATCTTATGGTGTTATATTTTTGTTTTTATGATGAATGCACCACAAGCAAACATGGAAGCAAGACTAAGAACACGCAGCAATCCGGAGAGTCGCCGTACCCCCTTTGCTCATCTTTGAGTGCACCGAGGACGGTGCAAACTTTTAAGTGTGGGGAGGTCGTCCGACCGGTCGGCGATTTTAGGTGACAAATTTCTAATTCCAACACTTTTGTATTTCATTCTAGGATTTTAGGATTTTTTTTACTTGCATTTTCTTAGTTTTGCATATATATACAAAATAAGCTTAGTCAAAATAATGAAAATTTTCAAGGATTTCTATCTATAGGGCACCTCAATCGATTTGAGTGAAAACTTTTCATAAAACTTGCTTGAATTATATATCTTGTGGATCATGTTTTGAGCTAAGAACACAAGCTTGTGAGATTTAAGCCCAACGGTGTGGTTACATCTTATAACCACTTATTTTCCATTCTTGTGTGCATTATTCTCTTTCTATGATTGTAATCTTTGATTTGTTTGATTCTTTATGTCTATTATTTTGTGTATACATGCATTTATATGATTGAGGCCATCATTTCATTTAGCTTACTTACCCAAATATCCTACCTTGTATCTTCCATTGTTAGCCAATTTGCGCCTACGATTAACCCACTTGTTCTTAATTTAGCACATTACAAGCCTAAAGCGAAAAACAATACAAGTCCTTAATTTGGATCTTTGATTAGCTTAGGCTAGTGTGTGTGAGTATCATTCAAGTGTGGGAACCTTGGGACATTGGGTGAATAAAATGGTAGTTTTGTATTATTATTGAAAATATTGGGAATTGGGTACATACTCATGTATTGATCAAATGTAAAACCTTATGCATTGATGCTCTTGTATATAAAAAAATGAGAAAAAGAAAATAAAAAGAAAAAAAAACAATATGGAAAAGAAAAAAATATAGAAAAAGAAAGAAAAAGAAGAAAAAGAAAGAAATAAAAAGGGGACAAAATGCCCCAAAGCAAAGTGTAGCTCAATAAAATTAATGCATAAGTGTTGTGAAATGAAAAGGGATGCATGAGTATGTGAAAAAGTGAAAAATGGGTAGTTAGGTTAGAACTTAATTGTATAGGATGTCATAGGTTAGGTGAGAAGTTTAAGCTTATCAAAGATTCAAATTTCAAGCTCACTTAACCATATATGCATCCTACCTTGACCCTAGCCCCATTACAACCTATGAAAAGACCTCATGATATATGTATGCATGCATGAAATATTTGTTGATTGTTAGAAGAAGAACAAATCTTGGAAAGCATGATTAGGGGAGAATTGAGAGAATCAACCCTAAAAACTTGAGTGAATAGAGCGCAAACACATCCGGTGAGGGTTTGATGCTCAATTACATGTTTCCACCTATGATCATCTCTTCTCATGCAAGTTTGTAAAAATATTTAATAACTCAATTCAATTGTGAATTAGACTTGCTAGTCCTTTAGCCCTTGTGTATATATGTATTCTTGGGAATTGATTTATTTTGACCAAGCAATTGCATTCATTTAGATAGTTGCATATAGGTAGAATGCATTTAGTTAGTTCCACTGAATAAACGCCATACCCTTACTTCATTCTTGGTTTAAGCATGAGGATATGCTTGGTTTAAGTGTGGGGAGGTTGATAAACCCCATTTGTAGGGTTTATCTTGTGCTTGATTTAGGATATTTTATAACCCTTTACCCACATTTATCCGTTGAAATAGCATGGTTTTATAACTTCTCCTTTAATTGTGCTTAAGAGTGAAAACATGCTTTTTAGGACTTAAAATAGCTAAATCTAATTCTCCTTGATTCCATTAGATGTCTTGATATGTTTGCTAAGTGATTTCAGATTTAGGAGGCAAGGATTGGACCAAGGGAATGAAGGAAGAGCATGTAAAAATGGAGAACTCATGAAGAAATGTAGGAATCGCAAAAGCTGTCAAGCCGACCTCTTCGCACTTAATCGATCATAACTTGAGCTACAGAGATCCAAATGATGCGGTTCTAGTTGGGTTGGAAAGCTAACATCCGGGGCTTCAAAACGATATAAGATTTTCCATAGTTGCTATACGTATAAGGATGTGTACGCGCACTGTACGCGTACGTGCCGTTGGTGCACGTGATTCACTTCATGCAAACTCGTGGCTAGCGAATTTACAAGCCTTGTGGGCCCAATCCAACTCATTTCTGATGCTATTTAAGCCAAGGATTGAAGGGGGAATCAACATACTTCACAACATTTAGATGTTAGTTACCATTAGTTTAGTTTTAGCTTAGTTTAGTAGTTAGAAGTAGTTTCTAGAGAGAGAAACTCTCACTTCTCTCTAGGATTAGGATTAAGATTAGGTTTATTTCTTAGATCTAGATTTTAATTCATCTTCTTCTACTTCTATCATCTTAATTCCTTGTTGTTACATTCATCTTTCTCTATTCTTTTGTTATAATTTTCTTTATGTTGTTCTTGTATTTTGTTGTAGATCTACTTTTGTTCCTTCCTTTCTCTTTCAATTCAATCAAGGTAATTTGACTTGAGGAATCAAATTGATTCATCCACTTGACTTTCCTCCATGGTTAGAGGTTAACTAAGTGAGAGTAATGGACAATTTGTTATCACAATTGAGGAGGATAACTAGGATAGGACTTCTAGTACTCATATCTTGCCAAGAGCTTTGTTAGTTGTTAGTTTATTTCTTTGCCATTTATATTTCTTGTATAAAATCTTAAAAACCCCAAAATAACTCACAACCAATAGCAAGACACTTTATTACAATTCCTAGGGAGAACGACCCGAGGTTTGAATACTTCGGTTTATAAATTTTAGGGGTTTGTTTTAGTGACAAACAACTTTTTGCATGAAAGGATTAGTGATTGGTTTAGAAACTATACTTGCAACGAGAATTCATTTGTGAAATTCTAAACCGTCAAAAATCCAATCATCAGATGCGTCTTTAGTACTGTTGGATGCATTTTGCCATCCATTCAGACTTTGAGAAATCATGTTGATTTGCTGAGTCAGCATTTTGTTCTGAGCCAATATGGCATTCAGAGTATCAATTTCAAGAACTCCCTTCCTCTGAGGCGTCCCATTGTTCACGGAATTCCTCTCAGAAGTGTACATGAATTGGTTATTTGCAACCATTTTAATAAGTTCCTAAGCTTCTGCGGGCGTTTTCTTTAGGTGAATGGATCCACCTGCAGAGTGGTCCAGTGACATCTTAGAGAACTCAGAGAGACCATAATAGAATATATCTATCATGGTCCATTCTGAAAACATGTCAGAAGGACACCTTTTGGTCATCTGGTTGTATCTTTTCCAAGCTTCATAGAGGGATTCACCATCTTTTTACTTGAAGGTCTGAACATCCACTCTAAGCTTGCTCAGCTTTTGAGGAAGAAAGAATTTAACCAAGAAGGCCGTGACCAGCTTATCCCAAGAGTCCAGGCTATCCTTAGGTTGTGAGTCCAACCATGTTCTAGCTCTGTCCTTTACAGCAAAAGGGAAAAGCATGAGCCTATAGACTTTAGGATCTACTCCATTAGTCTTAACAGTCTCATAGATCTGCAAGAACTCAGTTAAAAACTGGTAGGAATCTTCTGATGAAAGTCCATGAAACTTGCAATTTTGTTGCATTAGAGCAACTAGTTGAGGTTTCAGCTCAAAATTGTTTGCTCCAATGGCAGGAATTGAGATGCTTCTTCCATCAAACTTGGAAGAAGGTGTAGTATAATCACCAAGCATCCTTCTTGAATTATTGTTGTTGGGTTCGGCTGCCATCTCCTTTTCTTGTTCGAAAATTTCAGTAAGGTTGTCTCTGGATTGTTGTAATTTGGCTTCTCTTAGTTTCCTCTTCAGAGTCCTTTCAGGTTTCGGATCAGCTTCAACAAGAATGTCTTTTTCCTTGTTCCTGCTCATATGAGAAAGAAGAGAACAGAAAAAGAAGAGGAATCCTCTATGTCACAGTATAGAGATTCCTTTATGTTAGTAGAAGAAGAAAGGGAATAAGAGTGAAGAAGAATGAATAATCCAAATACAAGGGTGAGGATATGAGCAGTGATTTGAGATGAAGAGAAGTGTTAGTAAGTGAATAAATAAATAGAATAAGATGAGAGACAGAAGTTTTCGAAATTAATTTTTGAAAAGGAGTTAATGATTTTCGAAAATTAAGGGGGAAATAAAATTAAAATTAAAATTTAAAACAATTAATTAATTAAAAAGAATTTTTTTTAAAAAAGAGGGAGGTATTTTCGAAAATTAGAGAGAGAAAGGTTGTTAGGTGGTTTTGAAAAAGATAAGAAACAATCAAAAAGTCAAATAGTTAGTTGAAAAATTTGAAAATCAATTTTGAAAAGATAAGAAGATAAGAAGTTAGAAAAGATATTTTAAAATCAAATTATTGAAAAAGATAAAATTTTGAAAAAAGATATGATATAAAAGATATGTTAAGAAGATATAATTAAAAAGATTTAAATTTTTTTTAAAATTAAACTTGATTACTTGACTAACAAGAAACTAAAAGATAAGATTCTAGGATTTAAAGATTGAACCTTTCTTAACAAGAAAGTAACAAACTTCAAATTTTTTAATCAATCATATTACTTGTTAGTATAATTTTCGAAAATCAAGATAAAATTAGGAAAAAAATTTTTGAAAAATATATTTAAAAAGAAATTTTCGAAAATTAGTAAGGAAAATGAAAAAGATTTGTTTTTTGAAAAAGTTTTGAAAAGATAAGATTTTTAAAATTGAAAATTTGACTTAACTTATAAGAAATAACTAATTTTAAAAATTTTTTGACTAAGTCAACTCAAATTTTCAAAATTTTGAGAGAAAAAAAGGAAAATATATATTTTTTATTTTTAATTTTTTAATGATGAGAGAGAAAAACACAATTATGACCCAAAACATGAAAATTTTGGATCAAGACACATGATGCATGCAAGAACACTATGAATGTCAAGATGAACACCAAGAACACTTTAAAGATCATGATGAACATCAAGAACATATTTTTGAAAAATTTTTGATGCAAAGAAAACATGCAAGACACCAAACTTAGGAATCTTTAATGCTTAGACACTATGAATGCAAAAATGCACATGAAAAATATCATACAACACAAAACAAGAAAATTTAAAGATGAAACAAGAAGACTTACCAAGAACAACTTGAAGATCATGAAGAACACTATGAATGCATGAATTTTCAAAAAATGCATAAATTTTTAAAAACATGCAATTGACACCAAACTTAAAAGTTGACTCAAGAATCAAACAAGAAACACAAAATATTTTTGATTTTTTTTATTTTATTTTTTTTTGTATTTTATTTTATATTTTTTGAAAAACATATAGGAAAAAGGGAGTAATGAATCCAAAGTCCTCAATCAGAATCCCAGGAATTAGACATGGCTTAATAGCCAGCCAAGCTAAAACATGTTATATGAAACTCTAGAATTCATTCTTGAAAACTCTAAAAATTTTTGAAAACAGGTGATAAATTTTTGAAAAATTTTTGAAAATTTTTTTGAAAATAAAACAAAAAGAAAATTACCTGATCTGAGCAACAAGATGAACCGTCAGTTGTCCAAACTCGAACAATCCCCGGCAACGGTGCCAAAAACTTGGTGCACAAAATTGTGATCTCTAATAATGGCATTCAACTTGGTATGCGCGTTTATAACTCAGCACTTAACAACTTCGCACAACTAACCAGCAAGTGCACTGGGTCGTCCAAGTAATAAACCTTACGTGAGTAAGGGTCGATCCCACGGAGATTGTTGGTATGAAGTAAGCTATGGTCATCTTGTAAATCTCAGTCAGGCGGATAATAAATGGTTATGGAGTTTTCGAATAATAATAATAAATAAACATGAAAATAAAGATAGAAGTACTTATGTAGATTATCGATGGGAATTTCAGATAGGCGTATGAAGATGCTGTGCTCCTTCTGAATCTCTGCTTTCCTACTGCCTTCATCCAATCCTTCTTACTCTTTTCCATGGCAAGCTGTATGTAGGGCATCACCGTTGTCAATGGCTACATCCCATCCTCTCAGTGAAAAAGGTCCAAATGCTCTGT
>NC_029781.3:27675676-27684698 GCF_000817695.3 Arachis duranensis
GGATCATCACATCCATCAGGTTGAAGTACGAGTAGTATCTTAGAACAGAAATAAGATTGAATTTGAATAAAAGATAGTAGTAATTGCATTAAAACTCGAGGTACAGCAGAGCTCCACACCCTTAATCTATGGTGTGTAGAAACTCCACCGTTGAAAATACATAAGTGATGAAGGTTCAGGCATGGCCGAATGGCCAGTCCCCAAAACGTGATCAATAGTCTCCTAAGATGAATAATGGAATAAGACCGAGACCAAAGATGTAACGTGGTCAAAAGACGTCTAATACAATAGTAAAATGTCCTATTTATACTAGACTAGCTACTAGGGTTTACAGAAGTAAGTAATTGATGCAGAAATCCACTTCCGGGGCCCACTTGGTGTGTGCTTGGGTTGAGCTCGAGCTTTATACGTGCAAAGGCTTCTTTTGGAGTTGAACGCCGAGTTGTAACGTGTTTCTGGTGTTCAACTCTGGTTCATGATGTGTTTCTGGCGTTTAACTCCAGAATGCAACATGGAACTGGCGTTGAGCACCAGTTTACATCATCTAATCTCGAATAAAGTATGAAATATTATATATTTCTGGAAAGCTCTGGATGTCTACTTTCCAACACCGTTGAGAGCACGCCATTTAGAGTTCTATAGCTCCAGAAAATTCATTTCAAGTGCAGGGAGGTCAGAATCCAACAGCATTAGCAGTCCTTTGTCAGCCTTTTATCAGAGTTGTGCTCAGGTCCCTCAATTTCAGCCAGAAAATACCTGAAATCACAAAAAAACACACAAACTCATAGTAAAGTCCAGAAAATGTGAATTTAGCATAAAAACTAATGAAAACATCCCTAAAAGTAGCTAGATCCTACTAAAAACTACCTAAAAACAATGCCAAAAAGCGTATAAATTATCCGCTCATCAAGTATCAAAATTATTACAACCCAAAATGCCTAATACACCGAGTTAAATAAGTATATTGGATCTTGTTTTTCAAAGTGAAAGCTATTCCAAAGAACATTGGATAAATTACCCATGTTAATCCCCATCAAATATAAAATTGGTAGTGCAATTAATTTGTACATGTCTTTAGTAAAAACACTAGCTCTAGCTTCTAATAGCAACTTTACCATGAAATATAAGCCTTCAACTGTAGCGACGTACAAAGGGCTTTGGTATTCAATGATCATAATCTTTCAAGTTGGAATCCATGCCATTAGAGAGTAGCCTTTTGAGATATTCTGATCTAATTCTCCCCTTTTAGTTAACCGATTAAAAGTTATTTTTTAAAGTTTTGTTCTATAAACCAAATTTCAAATAAATATGGTTATAATTTTTAAAATTGTTTTAAAAAATTAGTTATTCAAAATGTAGTTATGAAGTTTTAATCGGCTAATCACATTTTGAATTCAAAATGTACAACCCTACATTCAAGAGATATATCATAGTACGTAATGCATAGTTAATACTATTTATAGTATAATAAATCATTGCAGCACAACCTTTCAATGTATAAAACAATAATAAATGATCTAACACATCAATATTGTTGTTCAAACAAAAAAAATTAACATCATATCAAAAAATTAGACAATGCTACAACTCTTAGAATTATAGTTAGAATCCCACGACAACCATTCATATACATATCTTTTCATATTTTTTTAGATAATTTTTTTCATTGTTAATATATGCAATGACCTGACATTTTAGAGAATCATATACTCACTTCCATTTGAAGTAGATATTGCAATTAGTTGACTTTAGTCTTCATAAGTATCATTCTCAAAAACCAAAATAATATTTTTGATAAACTTTTTTAAGTACTCTATTACAGTGCTTTTGATTATTCGCACATCATCATCAACAACAACATTAACTATTCCATATGCCAACATATGAATTGCTATTGTACATTTTCGCAGTGGAGTCGATCCTTTCTTGCACGTGGTATCCACACATTGTTAAAAATATGGATGAATATTGGACAATTTTTCTACAATACAAAGAAGTAATCGTCTTTTTATTTGAAACCTTCTTCTAAATATCTCTTCATGGAACACCTAATCATTGCAAATTAGTTATTGTAAGAAATTCATCTCCTCCTTCACGATCTTTATCTATCATACAGTTATTTCTGAAAAAGTAAGAACTTTCGCAAAAGTTATGCGTAACATCTAAAAAATTGCACTAAAGTGTACAAAAGTGTTCATTAGTCGAATTAGTTTGAAATTGAAGAAGAATAAAAACCGAATTAAATGGTTGGTTCATATTTAAAATTTTTTGTGAGTGGATCCAAATCAATCACAACTGGATATGCATGGGGCAGGTTGGATCAGTTTTGGTAATCGGATAATCCAAACCAATTATACTCAGTTGTATATATTACTAGCAGGAGGATCCGTGCAAACTGCACGAGATTACCATTTTATGAACATACCTGAAAACCGAATTATTCAATAATGATCTTCCCAAATCAAAATCATATTCAAGTTAAAACAGTATTAAAGGACTCATAATGAAAAGAAAATCTATTATTAGACAAACACAGTCATATTCAAACAAAAAAAGTATTAATTAAATAACTTCTTCTGTTGAATTAGATATCCAATCAATCAAACATAGCCATATTCAAAGATGACAATGTTCTAAAGAGAAATAAAGTAGATGATCAAGCTGAATAAAATTAGTTTAAAAAAGTTATGATCATATCAGAATTAAATGGTTAGAAAAATTCAAAACAATACAAATGTCAACCAATTAGAAAGTTTTTATTAGAAGAAAAGTTGAAAGAAACATCAAGTTGTAATATTGTTAAACATAAATTGTATCTAAACATAGTAATCTGTCAGATATAATATCATTATATCAATGCTAATTAGGATCTAACACATCATGATAATGATATAAAAAGAAAAGCATCTAATTGCAATAAGTATAAAGTTAACTGGGGGAATGATATAACCAAATAGCATATTAATTTGACTGTTCACATCTGATATCAAAAAGTACTTAACTTAACCAAGAAGTTCACATTCCATACATATTTTGAATTTTAGATAATGAAAAACCCAGGGTCCAAAATAGAATACATATCCCAAAATTAACAAAAGAAAGTATCAAAGCAGCTGAATAATTAGTTTCTACCACAGAAACCTGAACCAAATGATTTTTGTTCAAAACACTCCTAAATACACATAAATATCCAGGCCTAAGTTTATGCATCTTGAGAAAATCTTTCCATTTGGGTCAAATTTTGTACTCTCGATTCCTGCCCTTACTTTTTAAGACATGCATTGCAAATGTTTTAGTAATTTTTGAGCCCTTAATAGTAAATTTCCATTGTTCCGATTCACCACTCTTAAGCAATAATCTAGCAAACTCACAGCAAATATACTGTTAAAAAAAGGGTTAGAAACAGGTCATAAAAAAATTCACCAACAAGTATGAAACAATAGTTACACAAACTTACAAATCGATCAGCCTTCATATCATACTCCGTCAACCTATTGCTATGATGTTCAGCAACACATCTTTATATTTCAATTTTAATTGATAGGAAAAATATGAGCAAACTAAAAATTGTAACAGTGAAAGATGTAAGATAACCTTATACAGAATAGTGTGAGACAGAAATTGATTATTGAAATCAATACACTTAGAATGTAACAAACTTATCAATTAATTAAATGATATCAAGAGTGAGAAAATCAACAACATATGTAACAATAATCTAATATTAAATCAGAAAAAATTAACACACCCTCTTTTTTTTGTTATTGACATCTTCTTGACAGTAGTTCCATTAGAAGTGTTCTTCTGAATCCTTTGCACACCAGAACTTCAAGTGTAATAAAAAAATAAATACAGTAGTTAAAATATAAGACGCATAAAACTAAGAATAATTAATAATTTAAAAAAAAACTGTAAACTCTAACCTTTTTATATTTTCATGCATCTCATTATCTTTTATACCATATGAAACATCATCCAGTCCATCAAAGTAGTTCAATCCCAACTCATCTTGAATTAGTTTTAGTAAAGATATATCAACAATATCTTTAACATAGTGAAAGCATAAAAATCCATATAAATTGGTTTACTTCGCCTATCCACAAGAGCTACAAAAAATATGACACTTGTGACATGCATTAGACCGATTTTCACCACACTCTTGAACTTATAGAAAGCAAATAACTTGTCTACCTCACCGGAAGGTATCCAGATTTTGTTTCCTCGTTTTTTTAATTTAAGCTTGATATAGTTGTCACAAAGATCAATCAGGACAATTTCATGTTTCAGCTCGACCCCATATCTAACAACTACTATCTCTGGAAGCAAAACATCATCCTAAAAACAAAAAGAGACTTATCACATACATTTAATTTTTTACCATTAATTTTATTAATTCAGTTATATATAATTTATGTATTGATCACATGGCCCAAGATTAAAAAAAAACATAAATGATATATTAATCCAACATGTACCCGTCTTCTGCATGCACGAAAGATAACTATTTCTTCCTTATCATTTCGTCAACGCTCTCTTGTGCCAAAGAAACGCCTAAATTAACCAAAATCAGTATCTTTACAGCATACATAACAAGAAATCCTTAATAGAAAAGGAAAATAATATAATCTCAACCTTGTGCGATCACTTCTACGTGCAATAAGACTCATCGTAGGAAAATAATGCCCAAAAAACCTATTTCAGCTATCTGAAAAAAGGACAGACAAAAAAAAGGAAAAAAAAGGAGTATTGCATGAAAATATATTATCCTGCAGATTGGGGAAAACCAGGAGAACAGAAAAAAAAATAAAGATGCATAGGAACAAAACGAGTAACCAGGGATAAAATAATTGAGTGGTTTTTATCAACTCTTTACTCACTTATTCATACAATTCGCATGTTTTATATTTTCCTTCCTGATTTTGTGCTATGATTGAAAACATGCTTCTTTGATCTTATATTTGCTTATTATTAATTCTCTCTTATTACCATTAGATGCCTTGATATGTGTGTTAAGTATTTTCAGATATTATAAGGCAGGAATGGCTTGGAGGATGGAAAGGAAGCATGCAAAAGTGGAAGGAATACAAGAAGTTGAAGAAGTTGTTAAGCTGTCCAGCCTGACCTCTTCGCACTCAAATGGCTATAACTTTAGCTACAGAGGTCCAAACAATGCGGTTCTAGTTGCGTTGGAAAGTTAACGTCCGAGGCTTCGATTTGATATATAATATGCCATAGTTGCCCTGACTCTAGGTGACGCAAACGCGTGATTCACACGGACGCATCGCATCTGCGAACTTCAACCAGCGCGGCCGCGTGGGCGACGCCTCGGCGTCACTTGGCCGCGACTTGTACGGGCCAGAAAGCGCTGGAAGTGACTTCTGGGCTGTTTCTGACCCATTTTTCGGCCCAAAGAATACATATTAGAGGCTATAAAGTGGGGGAATGCATCCATTCATCACCATGCTTTTCATAATTCACTTTTCATGTTTTAGATGTAGTTTTTTGAGAGAGAGGTTCTCTCCTCTCTCTTAGGCTTTAGATAGGATTTTTAGAAATTAGGATTTAGGACTTCTCTTAGTTTTAGGAGTGACTCTCGATCCCATGTTTAATGTTCTTTTACTTTATATTTATCTCTTATTCTTAGATACTTTAATGCTTATATTAGTTATGTTGCCTATTTGGCTTATGCCACATTCATGATGATTTCCTTATTTAATGTTCCCTGAGGTATTTCAGTTTAATATTGCTTTCTTTTATTTATGCCATTCATTATTCCCAATCTGAAGACATTTTCATTCCAGTAGAATTAATTTACTTTTCCTTTTGGTCTTGGTTAAGAAATCAGTAACTCAGGAGTTATCTTAGCTCAAGATAATTGATAACTGTTATCTTTGCTAATTGAACTGAACTTCAATAATCCCAACCTTTTCTTAGGAAATAAATAGGATTCGAAGGTCAACTAATTAGTCCCTCGACTTTCCTTTGCTTTAGCAAAGGTTAAATAAGTGGAATTAAGATTCAACTTTCATTATTATTGATAAGAATAACTAAGTCTGGACTTCCAATTTCTCATACCTTGCCAAAGGGTTTGCTTTACAGTATTTATTTATTTTAATTGCCATTTAAATTATTTGCCATATTCATTCCTCACTCTCAACCCCAAAATACACTTTTTCATAACCAACAATAAGAACATACCTCCCTACAATTCCTTGAGAAGACGACCTGAGGTTTAATACTCGGTTATCAATTTTAAAGAGGTTTGTTACTTGTGACAACCAAAACATTTGTACGAAGGGATTTTTGTTGGCTTAGAATCTATATCTACAGTGCAACTATTTTTATAAAATTCTTTACTAGCAAAAATCCTAACGTCAGTCATATATAGAAACCCCCACAGTGAGTGGTTTTCACTATATCACACAGATTTGCAAAAAATAACACAATAAAAAAATTATTCATACTAAATACTATTCCAACCACTCAATTGATCCAAAACCTGATAAAAAGCAACTGGCTTTTCAATCCTCTATAACTTTCCAGAGCAATAGAAATGCTTGTCTGTATAAACATATCCAACAACTTCTTCCATGATTCACACACAAAACAATAATAATCAATCAACTATATAATAGAATTATCATCATCATAATCATATCTGTTGTAATTGTAAGTTCAAAACAGAATAGTTTAGCTAATAAATTGTTGCCTACAGAAGAAAAAATGAATATAGGAGGTTTCAACTTTCAAGCCTCAGATTTCAAGTTTTCCACTAACCCACTAATTTGTAAATCTTTTCAGGCATGTCAAATTAGTAAAACAGAGAAGAGGTTAGAAAAGTACTTTCCAGCAGGAGTAGTAATAGAAAAAATCCTTTAGCACAAAATTAACAAACACACAATTAACCACATATGACATCATCATATCACAATATCGATGAGGATAAACCACCCATGTGGTTACTCTGACATTTATATGAAAAACAACCCAGATTAATTGCAAAGATTAATTGTTATCTCATTACTGATAATTCATGTAACCATTGATCCAAAAGAAGCATATAGTTCAGCAGAGAGCCAAGACCTTACATCAACAAAGTCCTTACCACAGGTGAATGCTGATCAGTTAGTTTACTTCAAGTCGACACATGCTAGAGTCCCTTTGTATTTCAAATAGTACTTGCTAAATTTCACATTTTGAATCTAGGCTATATTTAGCATGAATTCTCATTTATTTCAACACAAGCCCACTTTGTAAATTATATGCAGTCGATTCATGCAACTCTGGAGTGTTTACATATCCTGGATACTCAACAGTGTTCAAATGCAATACGATACACTTAAGACTGCAAAGGGAATGTGTCCAAGAATTCAAAGATTAACTTATTATAGAAATAGAAAATGAGCAAAGTACAGAATTCAAAGATAAAATAAAACTAAATGGATTAGCAAGCCCGACAAGAAACAAAAATCATTCAGTTGAATTAGAATAAAACTGACAATGATTAGTCTTAATATAACTTATTTTTTTTAAATAAAAGAATTCAAACTCCGAAGCAATTATTGTTGTAAAAAATAAAATCCAGAAGCTAGAAGCACAAAACAGAGGGGAACCGGACCTGTGGAACCAAACTGACACCGGCGATGCTGAAGCAGAGATGCGCGACGTAAAGTCGAACGGCGACCGTGGAACAGATGATGCTTCCAGGGCTGAAATGATAATGATCGTGGAGTGCTGCAACAACCACGACTCTAATCTTCAAGACCGCAACCTCCATCGGAGACGGGAGTCGGTCAACGGCTGGAGGGAAGTCAAGGAGACGGTTCGCCGGCGTTGACAGGAAGCACGAGACCCAGCGAGGGTGAAGGGAAGAAGATAGATGCGCCGTTCTGTGGGTTGCTAGGGTTCCTAGGTTGGGAGGGGAGTATAATCTCGCAATACATAATGGGAAAATTGGGGGTGGGGGGGATTTAGTGCATCTAAACGCCTGTGTTTTGTAGTCGTGGTTATTGTAATATTTTTTATTAGTAAATGTTTAGAATAAAGTTTTCTGATACATGTTTCATTATTTTGTTATGGATCAGATGATAGAAATGTGTATTTGTTAACCCATCATCGGCACTGATGTAAAATCCGGTTAATTAACGGCTAATTAACCCATAAATGAGAATTTATTCTAGAAAGCCCAAAATGTGATTTTTATGATTAAATGTGATAGAGGAGATTGAGACGAGAATTTTGGTACCAATTTTATAGAATTCGGACCAAGATTGGACCGAACGGGCCAAACCGGGCCAATTGGACCCAAAGTGGGCCCTTGGCCCAACATAACTTAACCAAAACCCTAGTTTTCAGCACTCTCTCTCCTCATTTGTTACACACACAAGCTGAAATTAGAGAGAAAGGGAGGAAGAACACTCTCTCAAGTTCTCTCCCTTGGTTGATCTTCAAACCACCATAACTTTTGATCTAGAGCTCCGATTGCCGCTCCGTTTGCGGCCACGCGTTCACCGCAGAGAGCTCTACAAAACCCATACAACCAATCTTGAGGTAAGCCACGTGTTGCTGTTCGAAATCTCAGCCCTTATTTTCGAGTTTCATGGGTGAAATGTTGAGATTTTGGGTTCTTTGATGTTATAGGACCCAACTCTCTTGAAGGAGAAGGTTAATCTTGTCTCCTTGGACCTTGGGTGTGGTAAGATTCTCAACCCTGGTGTGATTTGTAATTTTTATGATGTTTGGGTTTTGAGATGTTGTGTATGGGTATGATGGTTGTGGCTTAGGTTGTGTATGTGTGGATATTGGAGCTTGATTGGTGATTTTGAAAAGATTGGAAAGGGCTTGGTGGTGAAAAATCTGTTCTTGGAGGTATTGAGGCCTTGAGAGCTTATGGATAAGTGGTTTGGAAGTGCTCCGGGTAAGCTTGGGAAAATCGGCTAAGGTATGGTTTCGGTTTCCCGTATCTAATATGTAATGTGGTAGGAAATACTTAGGCTAGAGGCCCTAAGATAGGCATTGAATG
>NC_029781.3:27684779-27685338 GCF_000817695.3 Arachis duranensis
ATGATTATTGATGCCTTGGTGGTATGATGTATGAGAAATATGCATGTTGTGATATATGCTTGATGATTGGTTATGGTTGAATTGTGGGTTGAACCATGTTGATGGTGAGTATGATGTTGATTGTGTACAATAATGATTTACTAGAATTGGTGTTGTTGAGAATTGGCATGAGGGATAGTATATGATATGTCAATATGTTTGAGTTTGAGCCACTTGGGTGAAGTGGGTTAAAATGATGAGATAGTGATTTTTGTAAATTGTGGTAATGTGTCAATGTGTGAGTTGGGGAGGCTTGATGTGGAATTTGATATACTTAGATTGATTTCAAAGAAAAGGGATGAAAATGGCATGTTTTGATTGATTTTGAAAAGAGTTGGAAATGGCTTGTTTTAAAAATGGCACTTTGTGGTTTTTTATGAAAAATATGGTTTTTGGGCATACTTTGGTGGGACACAACTTGGACTACGGATCTCTGTTTTGTGCCAAATCTTTTTAGAAATGAAATTGGATCCGGGATGTCCATGCCGTTCGAAGAACGGGTGAAAAATGATTTAAAATG
>NC_029781.3:27685481-27686235 GCF_000817695.3 Arachis duranensis
GCGTACGCGCCGATCTTCCAGAAAGCGTCATCCACGCGTGCGCGTGATGTGCGCGGGCGCGCCGATGGTGCTGCACCCAATGCCCAGCCATTTTCCAGAGAGTCATGCCAGAATTGTGCAAGTGTTGTGCCTGGGGCACGAGAACACCCACGCGTACGCGTGGTTGACGTGTACGCGTCGATTGGCAAATTTTTAATCCACGCGTTAGTGTGCTTGACGCTTGTGCGTCGATGAAGTCTTTGAGGCCATCCGCGCGTGCGCGTGGAGTGCGCGTACGCGTGGCCCTGTTTTCATCCCATAGTTGATTTTTGAGTTTTAAAAGCCAAATCTCATACTTCTAAGCCTCCGATCTCACTACTTATATCTTAAATCATTATGATATGCCTAGCTATTAGAAAAGGGCTAGTGAATGAGGTAACTTGCGAGTGAAGCAAGGGGAAAATGAATAATCAATGAGGATCATTGATGATTATGTGAGATGGGGAGGATGGTGGTGGAAGTGCTTGTTATGCCATTGGCCGAAGGGCTGTAATTGTTTATGAATTGGCTGGTTCTGGATTGAACCGTGAGCCGGAATAGCTGTGTATGCTATGAATATTGACTGGTTATGGATTTAACCGTGAGCCAGAATGGCTGATATGGATGTTGATCCATGGATGAGAATTCATGCATGTTTATGCTGAATTATTGATAATTGTGATTTGCACTGCCACTATCTGAGATACGAGTTTCCCTGGGTAGTAGCAGTGGCTAG
>NC_029781.3:27686432-27722435 GCF_000817695.3 Arachis duranensis
CTGCTGGTGGTTGGGAGGTCTGAAGGAATTGGAAAGGGAAGTGTTAGTTAGACTGAAGAATCCTTAGTCAGATGCCCTTTTATAGAGGCTTCTAGATTTGCGAAGATCCTTTGTTCTCGGGGCTATGTTTTGGTTTATATGTTTTGCTTAGATACTTTTATCTCCACTAAATAATACAACTGTGATGACTCCTTTCATGGGAGAATTTTGGAGAATAGGTTTTATATATTGGTGTCCCTTTGGGTTTCCTTGGGGTTTTCCTTATTTTCTATCATATGTATATATTGTTATGCTCGGACCGGTTATCTTCGCAGCCGGATCTTGAGTCTTGATATTCCTGTTTTTGACACTCCTTTGTATATATATAATCACGCGTTGGTTATCCTTGTTCGTTACGTTATCGATCGGAGTGTTACGCCTTCGAGTTGCGGTTTTTGTTTACCCCTTTTTTCTACAAAGGCTCCTAGTTATAATCAATTATTCATACTACTATACGTACTAAATTTTTATTTTAGAGGTCGTAATACCTTGCCATCTCTGAATTATGACTTAAGCATAAGACTGTGTATGGTAGGGTGTTACAACTGAAGGTATCATGTGGATTGGGCCAAGTTTTTTTTTTGGACAGAGGATTGGGCCAAGTTTAGTTTTTTGTTCTCCAGCGCAATATGGGCCATTTTCAGAACACCCTCTTTTCCTCTTTAACAAAATTTAATCCATGTTGGATTTGTGAACCAAAAACAAACCCCTTGACCAAAAAAAAAAAAAAACCAAAAACAAACCCAACTTAAAGATTAACTAAACCACCTCGTATTGGAATTGGATCAAGCACTCAAGTGTCCCTGAACAAAAAAAAGCACTCAAGTTTCAAGACCCAAAAGGAAAAAGGAAAACTGAAATAAAATTGGGTTAAATAAGAGTTTGGTCTTATAAAAGTGTCTAAATTTATTTTTGGAGTTAAATAAGTGTTTCATTCTCTGTTTTGGGTATAATATTTGTTTGGGTAAGCTTTTTCTTTTTAAAAAAGTAATCTAATATTTAAATATCTCTCGTGTTTAAATAAATTAAATGAATTGTACTACGTAACACGATAATACATTATGAATCACATAATTCAAAAGTAGTTATTAACACAACATAAAAAATTTAACGGGATATTATATAGTATTTACTTATTTTTTTAACTGAAGAAAAGATATAAATAAATAAATAAATAAAGAGTGCAAGAGAAACATGGTTCATGAGCTAGTTAGTGTCCACTTTCCATTAGCAATTCCAAAGTCAACTTAATAGCTGAAAAATAATTCCACCCACAATTGAAAATGAGAATTTGGTTTTTCATTTTCATGTGTTATGTTTATTATCTATAAAATTAGTGATTAATTAATAGAAACTTTAAACAATATAAATTTGATGACCATATAAATTATGAAAAATAAAAGAAAAAAAACGAAACTACAAAACATTACCAATCTGTAACTTATTTTTCTTGTAAAATTTGCTCCAACCATCAATTATTGTAATTCGTTTTTGAATATTAAAAAAACTGTATTTAATGGGCCAATTCGTGTCTTTATCGTGGCTAACCCAAAATTTGTCCCTCACTTTTAATTCATCTAAGTATTGCCTAAAAAATGAACAAAGTATATGCCGTGTGTTGCAAATACAATTCACTCACTAATCAATTATTACATATAAAAAACATATTTAGTATTTTGTAAAATTTTTATCACGTAACTGTATATAAGTACAGTATATTATATGTTTAATTATTTTATTAAAAAATAATTATATAATTAAAAATATATAATATATTTGTGTATAAATATATAATACGATAATAATTATAATATTTATCATTTTAATTATTTACATAATGATTTAAAAAATTTTAAATTAGTTAACAATGAACACTAAGATTACTTAATGAAATATTCAGCAATTTCTATACTATGTATAACAATTAAAAATATAACAATATTAATTCAAAATTTGGAACTACAACAAATAAAAAATATAAAGCATAAAAAATAAAATAAAAACCATATTTTTAGCAATGGAAAATAACCTATAGAAAATATAGAATGAAATTAATTATTGACTTTTTGTTTGTTGTCACTTACCAGTAGATTAGTATTGTCATGAATATACGAAGACTTTAGAACAAGAAAGAAAGAAGGATTTTTCAGCTATATAGAGAAACTTTCAACCATATATATTTTTTTTCCTTACATTGGACATGCTTTCTCTAGTTCTTGAAAAAAAAAAACTTAAATAAATTATTTAAGTAAAAAAATCTTAATATTAAGGAAATGAATAAAAAAAATTTGAAAAATATTCATTAAAACCAACATCAATTTTTTTTATCAAAAATTTAATACTTTGTTCTTTGAATTTCTTGAACTTGGTTTAAAGTATCAAGTGAACAACAAAAAAAAAATTAACATAATAAACATATAATTTAGTAGATAATCTCATAATACATAACAACACAGTCGTTTTCATGGATCAAAAATGGATATATATAAAAATATATTTGACAAGGTTGCAAGCATTCCATTAATGACTAACCCAAATTTTGCCCCTTCCTTTTGGTTTAGTATTATTTGGGTTAGTTTTAAAAGGAATCCGAATCAAAAGAAAACCTATTATTTGGTAAATTTAAAACATAAATTGCCAAATATCCGTAAAAATAAAAAAGAAAATAAGAAGATATCCAATACAATCAAAACATAAACAAAAATATCTGTTTCTACATATTAATAGATAAATAGCCATTTTTAAGTATAAATTAAGATTTCTTGATCTCCATCTGTATGTGCTGGTCCCGTATGGAGATTAACGTCAAGATAAGCTTGTCTCTCCTCTTTAACTTGTACAATCTACAATACTCCTTCCACTCAACTCCAAATTTTCATTCTGAATTTCTTCCTCTACTTCTCAGGAGATGGAAAAAAATATTTTTCCTTACACTTGAAGGTGGACCAGTTATCTTCCACACAGAACCATGCCCAAATGGTTTCAGATATGCAGCAAACTTAGTGGATAAGTACTGCAACGAATATATAATATTTAGCAATTTATCAGGCATTTTCTAGGTAAGCAATAATAAATACAAAGTTAATATTTCATAAGTTTGTTAAAGAAACAACTGACTTCATTAAAGTTATTTTACTAATCAAGTTGTGCCGAGATCTGAATTTGTCATGGTTTTCTCATAGCAAGGGGATTGAGGATATCTACTGTAAGACACATAGACATTTCAGTTACTATAGTAAAATATATGTCTATTCAGCATGATGCTAAAATAGAACTTAGAAAAAAAACGTGTATACCATTACCGATTGTGATGAATTCTAGATAATGTTGTCAAATCGAAGGGACTTTATACTGAGTAATTTACCTGTTGAAACCACTTGTACCTGCATACATCGCCATTCAGCTGTTTGATCCTTTAAATATCCTTATCAACACTGTAGAAAAAATCTAATATTTTATCTGTTACATAAAAAAGAGGGATTGTTTTACAATGATTGAATAAATAGCAGCAGCAAATCTTAACAAAATCAAGAACAAACAATCAGGTCCAAAGGAAAAATAGAGTGAAATCACTAGAAATGTGAAGAAAGAAAACCAGGAAAGATGGCACGAATTACAAAACGTTGGAGATCGCAAGCTACAGATTAAAATTGAGAAACATCGAGCCTGAATGATTTCTTGAGGGAGAGAATAGAGTCTAATATAAGGAGTGAAAATCATTTAATGGTAACTTTTGGATTTTGTCTTGAACTTGACCTATCAAATTCTTTAACCTACGATTTAAATGTTTGCAGATAATTATCATGAGGCATACTTAACTTTTTATTAGACCAAAATACATATGCCATCAAAAGAAGTGTATATATTAAAATTATAAGAGAAAGAAAAGAATTTATTTTTAAATTATAATCACAAAACTGTATACATTTTCATTTTGTTAAGTATTTGAAGAGGCATAGTAAAATTAATTGTCAGCTATTAAAAATTTAAACCCTTTTCAAATAATAAAAACAGTAACAAGTAAAAAAATTATACTTGCTATCCTACATTAAATGTTAATTATAAATATCACAATTTTCTTTATGTATTCCAAGACTATATAATTATTAGTATGTTACCTTAAATTAATAATAATAAATATCACAATAATAACAGCATCACATGTTATCTATATTAAATAGTATATACTTTATTTTTGGATTACATGATGATATATTACATTTTTTGTAACTTAATTTAAAATTGTTATGAAAAGCTTAATTTTCTAATTTCTCATAAAAAACCTATATCAATAGTAATTTTACGTTTCTAGCATTTTAATACTATAATTATTATTTTTCACTGAAATATTATTATTATTACGATTTTAATACTAACAATACAAAAGACTAAACCAAATAAACAACACTTTTCATGATATTATTATTCTAATACTAACCTATTTTAAATATTATTTACATCCATTAAATATAATATTTTCTTCTGTAACAAATCGCTAAGTAGAAAACTTGTCATTTCAATAAAAGAGTATTATCCAATTCAACTAACTAATTCAAATGTTTAAATCCTTTTTAAAATGATTAATGAATCAGCAACTGAAGTAACTAATTCAAGCAGCTAAACTGATTTAATCGCAAATAAATCCTACACTTTTTTGCATTTAGAAAATGCACACAAATCAATTAAACCAAAAATGATACATATATATTTTATGCAGTTCAAATAACTAAATAGTTTTTAAAATTTAAACTAACTTTAAAACAAATAAATTCTAGAATTTTTTCATTTGAACCGATAGTGCAATGAGATTAAAGGTAATTAGAGGAAACGGTAGCACCTTGCATATAATCCATTGAAAACTTAGTTCTTCCTTCTTCTTCTTCTAAATTTTCCTAAAAAAATAAATTGAAAGTACATATAAGTTAGACTAACATAAGAAAAAATCATACAATAACTTATCACAATTTAAAAAATAGTAATGGTTGAAAACATAAGAGTCGGAATTCCAATAGTAAACAAACAGAAAAAAAAAACAGAACAGCAATCTTTGACCTCACTATACTAATAAGACTCTTTAGTTGTATACTTGTATTCATTGCTTGCAGTCATAGCTTGTTGATCTGATTACCTGAAGTTATAAAATTATGAACAAAATAGAGACACTTCAAAGGCTCAAAGTGAAGTTCAATGAGATTTGTAATCTCTATAGAAGCCCAATTATTCGCAAGCATGTAAGGTACTTCTCAGCACAAATGCAAAAGACACATTGAAAAATTCAAGTAAAGGAACAAATAAGCCTTTTATACGATAAACAATAGAGGAAAATTCAAGACTGCACTTCCCATCAACAAGTACACTATCACCAACACTTTTCCCTGCCTCTCTTACAATATCAATTTCAGTACTTATATCATCCAATCCAGGAACTTTAGCACCCTTTTCACCAAGAAAATCAATCAAAGGCCTGTAGTTTGTCTTCATATTTGAACAATTCCCATCAGCAGTGATACCTCATCCAGCACCTCACAGGGCTCCCTCTTGTCAACAATATGTTCATCCTCACTTGAAGGGATCTTTCCCAACTTACCATCCTAAACACAATTTACAAAAAATAAATAAATAAATAAATAAAAGAAAATCAATCGAAAAAAAATAATAAGAAACACTAAAAAACAATAAAGAAAATAAAAAACACAAGTTTGTAGATGCAACCTTCAATGGAGTACGCTCATCATTGGCATCATAGTTAGGCAACTCAAACATGGAAATAATAGCAGCATCATCACAAACTCTTCTCACACGGAAAGTTTCAAAATACTTGTCTGTACCAACACTCTTGGTATCTATCTTAAGGAGCAATTTTTTACCCACCAATTGCTGGAACATCACAGGATAACTATCTCCACAAACAACTTGTGAAATAATTTGAAAAACATAGTTCTTAGAGGAATCTAGGACAAAATACACACTCAAACACACTCAACAAACAGTTATACATGACAGAAACAGATCTCGGTCACTATTAAACTCAACAACAGAAAAGAAAAAAAAGGGGAATAAACCATACATTTGCATCCTTCTGAACTTCTCCAAACAGATCAGCACATGATTTTTTCAATAAGTAAGCAGCTTCATGATCGAATAACACAAATACGCCATGTCCATTGTCATCCTCAACAGCTATTTTGATCCTATATCTGACCACCAAAGAATTACCCAATAAAAAATTTAATACACGAAACAAAAAAAACAACAAAATAACTGTAATTAGGAAAATGGAACAAGGAGAAATAAACAACAACAGGAAAGAGAAAGAAAAAAGAAAAGAACATCACACATAAAGGAATAAACACAAGCTACCTAGGAGTCACATTGGTAACATAGTGCTGACAAAAATCACAATAATATGCACCACCTTAAGGCTGAATTGACTTCCCACAAATACAAGCTGAATACCACGAAGGTCCCTCATCCACAATAGATCTCACAAAACCAAAAACCACAAAAGACCCCTCCTATCATAATATAAAAAATAAACATTGAGATATGAATGGAAAACATAAACTTCGTATAAATTTTTCATGAAAGGACATCTAAGTCAAAATTGACCAAAGACATGGAAAAAACCCAATAAACTTCGTTGTTATCATGAAGTTCGTTAATAGTGCATCTTCTAGTAAGCCGCATAAAATCATCTTCCAATGAAACACCCTTGCCCTCATTAGCAATAAACAATGACTGTGTTCCATTGATACCTTGGTCAATTATACTAATAATCACAGAAGAATTACAGGAAAAAAAAAGGAAAAATCAGTTAAAAAAAAGGAAAAAAAAGAAACAGTATCAACAAAACTTAAAACATGAATAAAGAGAATAAACTGAAATTATATTAACCAAGTTAAAACTATAAAAAAACATCAATCAACTAAACATGTCATCTAATAAGATACTATCCAATAACCTATTTTTGAAATCAACTATTTCAGACAAATCTAGATTAAAGAACAGCCGAGTAGCATGCATAACATTTTGGAGACCAACTTGTCCTACAAAACACCCAACTAAATAAATAATAGATAAATAAATAAATAAATAGTTAAAAATAGGGAACTAAACATAAAGCAAATAAATATCAGAGGAAATTGGGAAGCATAAACATTATAATATTGACTACCCCTAAAGAATTTAACTTTGGCAAGTTGGATCACAACAACTGGCTGCTCCATATAGCCAGAACCTAAGAAACGATGCACTTCATCCACATACTCTCCAAACAGAGTACAGCGTATTGTCAACCTGAAAAAAAATATTTATTGAAAAACTTAGATCCATTAACATTTCAACGTAAAACACCAATAAAAACTAAAATACAAGTGCTTAACATAAATAATAGTTAATCAATGCAAAACACAATCAACATCAGGCAGAAAAAAAAAACTCTTTTGAAGATAACTCAAGAATGATCATCTTCATCACTTTCGCATCTTTCACATACTCTTTCTCTTCACCAACAAAAGTCAGCAAACCAATAACATCTATCCAAAAAAACAAACATCAATAAAATCACAGTTTAAAAGTGCACACTTCCATAAAAAAACAGCCAAGAAAAAAAGCAATAAACTGAAACAAAAAAAATGAAGGGCACAAAAAAATTTAAAGTCACCTACCAACTAAGTAAATGTAATCTTCAGTCATTTTCAAGAGCTCATCAAAGGGACAGAAATCGAAACATGTATTTGGGATATCATCGTCAGAGACAGGAATAACAGTTGTACGATTAAGAAAAGCCAACTTAAACTCATGTTCTGCTGCCCTATAATTGCCTTGGTTTGGAACAACACTAAAATATGACATCCAGTATGTTTGACCCTCAATAATACTCTCTTTAAACCTATTTATGAGCTGCTTCTTAACAGTTGTTTGTATTTTGTTAGACTACACAAAAAACAACAACAAATTTAAAAAACAAAAAACAGTAACAACAAAGAAAAACAAAAGAAGAAAGAAAACCGTAGATAAAATCAACCCAAGACCAACATTGAACAGCCACTCACATCTCCATCAACAAGAACAATTTTCATTGAATTTGTAACTTCATAATTTCCAAAAGAAGGAACAATCCAAGTTCTTAGTACCCTAACTTTAAGTCTCCATGCCTCCCTTGGAGGGTGGATCTTAGAGATAGAATCAAATAGAGGAGGCATTGGCTCAACCACCAAACACAATAGAGAAAACTAAAAAGATAAATACAAAACCAAAAACAAAGGATTTCAGAGAAGGAATGAGGTGCATTGAACGATACAACCAAGGAGTCCTTTTTATAGACAAGCTAACAAATCACCAAAATATTTGAATTTGAATTTGAATAACTCAAAGAAAGGGTGGGAAAACATATATCACATAGAATACATCATCTATTACCTATCACACACATATCCAGCAACCACAATCAAGAACACCTATGCTATCCTCCCTGCGCAACAATTAAATAAGAAAGGACACATTCCAACAAATCTCATAGAATCATAATAATAATAATTATAAAGTAATAGAATAGTGTACCCTAAAACCCACTAACATATAATCTACTTGAACATATGTGCATATGCATATGAGGCACACCCAAAAACACCTATAATGTAGTCATTGGGAAGAAACTGAATAGGAAAAGACATTTATTAGCATATCTCACCTGACTAAATCCCAGAATTTCAGATGCATGAAAAGAAAAAATTTAAAAAAAATAAACAAAACATAAATATATCAATCAATAAATCAATTAGAGTAATCATTCACAAATAGAATGGAAATAAAAAGAGCAACAATATCAAAAGAATATTAAAATATTCTCAAATAAATCAATTAAGCATTCAACTTAAATATATAACATTCAATAGAAAATAGTTAGAATATCATTGTTAACCTATAAATCAAATCAAATCCAATACAATTTCTTGGATAATGTAGTTCTAGTGTAGATAGTAACAGTATATCTATACATACATTATTATATTAATTTAATATTAATATATCAAGTAAATTATAGTTCATTGGCTTAGTGATTAAATAGATGCAATCTATATCTAGAATCTAAAAAATTCCAAAAGAAGAAAAAATCACAATCTGCCCCCAACTTCATAGACAAAAAAAGTTGATTTGACATATATAGCACCTAATAATAACACGAAAAAAGCAAATTTTACTTGGAAATAACAACTGCCTTCTCAATCACATCAGTCATCACATCAACCATCACAACAAACAACCAAGACCTATGAAAAGCAGTCAACACATTATCCATGATATAGGGTGAGAAAAACCTAACATAAATAAGTTACCCTATTTTTTAAGGAATATTTTATTTAACAAAAAGTATTTCTTAAAATTAAATAACAAGAGAGAGGTATTTTAAAATTTCAAATAGAATAAACTTAAAAATTTTAACAGCTCTATCAAATAAAGCACAAAGTTCTCATTTTGATATTATTGTAACATTCTCCACCAATTTTCAAGTCATGAATGAATGAAGAGAACAAAGTTACATGGACTCCAACTCAATTTTTTACATTTTTTTTATTTTATCCACTAAACTAAATAGTAAGAAATTTTGTTTTCCACCCATTCTGTCTTGTTACACTTTTTTCTACCTCATATTCCTCCAAAACAAACAATGTGCATAAACAATGAATAGAATAAATTAAAAAACAATAACTATATTAAATTAAATTCATATTGAGAGAGAAAACACATTGAATCACCATTTAGTCCTACCTCAATTGAAAAAAGAGAGGATTCAACAAATCTAATACTAATATAGAGTGATAAATCTAAAAGAACACAAAAGAAGGGAAAGTCAGAAGCTGCCCCCAAATTTCTACACCAAAAAAGTTGACTTGACATATATAGCACCTAGTAATAACACATAAAAAGCAAATTATACTTGAAAATAACAACTGCCCTCTCAATCACGTCAGTCATCACATCAACCATCACAACAAACAACCAAAACCTATAAAAAGCAATCAACACGTGAATTATGTAGGGTGAGAAAAACCTAAAATAAATAAGTTACTAACTTTTTTAACTAATATGTTATCTAACAAAAAGTATTTCTTAAAATTAAATAATAACAGAGATGTATTTTAAAATTTCAAATAGAATAAACTTAAAAATTTTAACAACTCTATCAAACAAAGCACAAAGTTCTCATCTTGATATTGTTGTGACATTTTCCACCTATTTTCAAGCCATGAATGAAGGAAGAGAAAAAAGTTACATGGACTCCAACTCATTTTTTTCTTTTTTTTATTTCCTTCCCTAAACCAAACAGCAAGAAATTTTGTTTAAACACATTCTGTCTTGTTATATTTTCTTCTACCTCATATTCTTCCAAAGCAAATAATGTGCAAAAATAGTAAATAGAATAAATTAAATAAACAATAAAATATTAAATTAAATTCATCTTGAGAGAGAAAACACATTGAGTTACCATTTAGTCCTACCTCAACTGAAAAAAGAGACATTCATCAAATCTAATAATAATATAGAGTGATAAATGATCCTACAGCCCACCCATAGCTAGGGGTGGCAAACGGGCCTTAATCCGCCGGGCCGGCCCGCGTAACCCGCCAAAAAAGGCGGGTTGGGCTAGAAATTTGGGACCGTCGTAAGACAAAAGCCCGCCTAACCCAAACCGCTTAAACCGTGGGCTTTGGCGGGGCAGGGCGGGCTGAAGGTTTTTTTTTGGGCTAAACCCATTATCCATGAACCCAGACCCAGAACCCATGAACCCACCCCAACCGACCCGACCCGACCCAATCCCCATTCCCCACCCACCTAAACAGCTGAAACCCTAAATTGAATCCCCATTCGGCCATTCCCCAATCCCTAATCCCCATTGCAGCTGCCTCACTCTCACTCCTCGGTCCTCTCCTCTTAGTTCCTCGGCAGACGGTAGCACCGCAGCACCCAGACACTCAGTCGTCTCGTCTCCACTCTCCAGTCTCCTCGACGGATCTCAGCCTCTCACTCGGTTCCTCAGTCTTAGTTCCTCAGTTCCTCACCGCCACTCTCAGTCTCTCACTCGGTCATCCTAAGCTCCTCACCGTCACTCTCAGTCTCTCAATTCCATCGTCCAGCGACCTCAGCTCGAACTTCAGAGTTACGTCCTCACCTCTGTCTGGCCGTCGTTGCTGCTGCCTGCTGGTCTCGGTCCTGGGCTCCTGGGTCTTGTGAGTCGTGACTTGTCCTCTGAATCTGCTGCTCCTCGCTCTCGGTCACGGCTGCTGCCTGCTTGTCTCCTTGATCCTTCAAGGTCTGCACAACTCTAACCTTTGCTAATGCTATTACCTGAAGTCCTGAACACATATTTGTAACTAATTCTTTGTTTTCAAATTATTAACACAAGTTGATATATGATATACTTGATGATTGTAATTTATAGTGTGTGTTGCTAAGTGAAGGTGCATGGTGTTGTTATTTATTATGTACAGAAAAAGGGTGGAGTTATCTTAAGAGAATTGAACAATTTTATTGATGAGAAGAAATACCTGAGTTATTGAGCTCACTGTCATTATAAAAAAAACAGAAGACATATTCTTTGAATTTGTCATTCTGGTGGTTAACTCATACCTATTGTACATATTCTTTCAATTCATATGCAACTAATCCTTTTTTTGTTCTGTTGTTACATCAAATGCAGCTGTCTATGCAGTTGTTAGTGCAGTTTTTAGCACCCAAGTGATGTTATTAAAGTTGGAATTATAAGACCCAAAAAAAAAAAGGTTGGAATTATGATTAAACAAGAATTGATGATGGAGGGTATGTGGTTACCCACTAATAACAATGGTTACATGACATGTGAATCTGAAAGTTCCAAGTTTCCATTGGAAGCTAAACAAGGCAGAGTAGAAAGGTACCATGTGCTAAGGTTGCAGATTTTGGATCAATTGTTACTTTTTATAATTGATTGATTTCTTAACACTAAGGATAAAAGAGTGCAGAATCTAATGGAGAACTAGTAATAATAAGCTAAGAAAAAAGAAAGGAAAGAATCTTAAATATGTTGTTCCATTATTCATCTATATCATTATTTTGCATCTAAATCTTTCTCCTAGGCCATTTGATTAGACATTCATTCATCCTATTCTCAATTATTAAACTAAAGCTTATTTTCCAATCATATTCTTGTTGAATAGGTCACTTCTCTGGGTTCAACACTTGCTATTAAGCTATTGAGTAACACAAGAATTGAGGATTCAAGTTTTCTTTTAAGATTTTTCCTCCTATTCTGTTTCAGTAAGCATTATAAATTAAAATTTTTCCCTTGCCAAGGTTTAAAATTGAATAATATTAGATGTAATAAGTGTGTAATTATAAATGTTATATGTATGAAATTATAAACATTAAGTTAAATAAGATAACTTTGAGTTATGGTTTATAAATTAAAATTTTGCCCTGGCAAAGGGTCAACTGGTTGTAATTGAGATTTGAGGGTGGTACCAGTTCTTAAGAAAAATAACAGTATTTGACTATACATTGATTGCGGGACAACAATTTATTTCGTTGTTAAAATATGCATTTAAGTTAATGTGCTAAATTGTTCTAACTAGATGAGTATTCAATTTTTAAATATACTTGATAATGGTTGATTGTTGGTTAAATGCTTGAATTTGATAATGGTTGAGTTTTGAATATACTTCATAATGGTTGAGTTTTGATTATGACTGAATACTTGCTGTTTTTTGTATGATTTGCTAATGGTTGAAAAACCTAGTTCATATAAACAATTTACATTTACTTTTATTTCAAGAAATATGAATTCTGAAACTGTGAGTAACCTTGTTACCACTGGAGTTGGTTCTGAGGCTGCTCCAGTCGAGGTTGATGAACCTAGTTCGAAAAGGTTGAGACCAGCAACCTCTGATGTTTGGAATTTTTTCAAAAAGCTCGGTCCAGATAAGGATGGAGTAGAACGTGCTGAGTGTAAAGGATGCAAGAAAGTGTTTAAAGCTGGAGGTAAGCGATATGGCACTTCTACTATAAAACAGCATCTTGATAGTTGTACTCAAATTAAGTATGAAGATATTGGTCAGACTATAGCAGAATTGCAACTTAAAATGGGTTCACTGAAGATTGATTTAGGAGTGGCTAGAGATATGTTTGCTGGGTATGTAGTTGCTGGGGATAAGCCTTTTAATATGGTTGATGATAGGAGATTTAGAAATTGGGTGAAATATATTAGTCCAACTTTGAAACTTCCTTCTAGGAATACGGTTAAGGATGACATAGTGAAAGTTCACAAGAGAGAAGCTGCGAAACTTAAAAAAATTTTAGTTTCAGTTCCAAATAGAATTTGCTTAACATCTGATCTTTGGACTTCCAGTACCAATGAGGGGTTTATATGTTTGACTGCACATTTTGTTGATGAGAACTGGAAATTACTGAGTAAAATTCTCAATTTTTGTCATATGCCTCCTCCTCACACAGGATTTGAATTGTCTTCTAAAATCTTTACGCTTTTGACTGAGTGGAAAGTTGATAAAAAGATTTTTTCCATTACTTTGGATAATGCTTCTTCTAATGATACTTGTGTTGAACACTTGAAAAGTACTTTGGATGTGCATGGTTCATTGTTGTGTGGTGGTGAATTCTTTCATGTTCGTTGCTCTGCTCATATTTTAAATCTTATTGTCCAAGATGAAATGAAAATATGTGGTGATGCAGTGTATAAGATTAGAGAATCTATTAAGTATCTGAGAAAATCTGAAAGTCGAATGGTTAAGTTTAAAGAATGTTTTGAAGATATTGAGGGACTTGAGTATACGACTGCATTATGTTTAGATGTTCCTACTAGGTGGAATTCACTTTATGCAATGCTTGCAAGTGCTATTCCTTATAAGAAAGCTTTTGAAATGTATAAAGTAAAAGAAGCTGGGTTTAGGGAGTATTGTCCTTCATCAGATGAGTGGAGAAGAACTGAAAAGATATGTGATTTCTTGTTACCATTTTACGAAACTACCAAGTTGATGTCTGGAACTTCTTACCCAACATCCAACTTGTATTTTTTACAAGTTTGGCAAATCCAGCTGATTTTAATGAATAGTTTGAAGAATGATGAAGTGCTTATAAGGAACATGGGAGAAAAAATGATGATTAAGTTCAATAAATATTGGGAAGAATACAGTGTTGTTCTTGCATTTAGGGTAGTTCTTGATCCTAGATTTAAACTCAACACTTTGGTTCATTGCTATAATGAGATTGATCCTATTAGTGCTAAAGACAAAGTGGAGCTTGTGAAGAGTAAGTTATACAAGATTTTTGAGGTTTATGATCAAAATTTCTCTACAACTGTAGAGAGTTCTTCCCAACTTTCAAGTAATTTTTCTCAAGCAACATCTTCTGCAATTGGAACTCAGCTTATTAAAATTGTTGGTGTAAGTATTTTTATCTACTTGATTATATGTGTTTTTTATTTTTCATACTTTTTGATTCATATATTGTTTGTAATGCAAAGGATTTGATGTCCCGTAATCAAGAAGCTGAAGTGAAAAGTGGAAAGAACCAACTAGATATTTATTTGAGTGAGGCAACATTATTTTGCAATGATGCAATCATTGATGTTTTGCAATGGTGGAAAGACAACCATCATCGTTTTCCAACACTATCACTAATGGCACGAGATTTGTTGAGCATTCCTATTATTACCGTGGCTTCAGAATATGCATTTAGCATGGGTTCTCATGTTTTGAATAAGTATAGAAGTCGTTTGTTGTCAGATAATGTTGAAGCGGTGATTTGCACCAGAAATTGGATACGTGGATATGATGATTTTGGTATATTATATTTATGACATACATACTTGAGTGATTTTGAACATTATTATGTACTATTTTGCTAATATTTATTTACTTTTTTCTAGAAGAAGATAAAGATCAGGAAGATATTGCAAAAGGAGAAGGCTATTCTTCAGGAGTTGGTTCTAATGATGTTATTGACTTATATGAAGATGAAGATGAAAATTAAGTGTATTGAATTAAGTTTAATTTGCTTTGAAGACTATTTATAATTATGTTTTTGGACTTTGGATTATATATTTATTTTGTCTATGGGACTATTTATAACTATGACTTTAGTATTTTGGATAATTGGATTATGTTTATTTACTTTGAAGACTATTTATATCCTTTGAAGACTATTTATATTTAATATTTGTATTTATATTGATTTAAATAGAAGNNNNGGGGCGGGCTTCCCCGCCTGACACCCCTACCCATAGCAAACTGAATAATTTTACCTCGTAATAGACCTCCCACACATAGACTATTAATTTCTACCAAATCCATATAACAAGAGTACACAAGTCAATATAGATATATAGAGTTATTGCATACCAAACAACACACTCAACTGAACCTAAGAATTAGATTCTAGAATTATTTAAAATTTAATTTTACACATATAAGAGTTAGAAAACAAAAAGAAGAGAGATCTTATTGGGAATACCAAATATCTTTCTCAATTACATCAATCATGATATCTAAGATGAGACACCTATAAAAAATAAACAAAGACATCACTCAGCATGGAAAATAAAATAAAAAAATAAAACTGACAAAACAAAGTAAGTATACTGATATACTTTGGGAACACCATTTTCTTAAAAAAATTGGAACACATTATAAACAAACCAAATCTCATAAAGCAGTAAACCATAATGAGATGAGCATATCAAAAAGAAGAGAATAAAGAATTATACAAAATATACAAAGAGAGAAGAAAAATTTTTTGATCTTAAGGTAACTGAATAAATTTTTTATTGATGTATTAGACCAAAGTGTAATATTAGACCCACTAACCATAAGAAACAAAAAAAAAGAAAAAAAGAAAAAAAACACAATATTAGTAATACAAAGCAACACTTCAAATAATTAGAAAAAGAAACAAAAATCAACATACAATTAATCATAGTGACTGTGAAAAAAAAAAGTAACATGAACATTCGAAATTGTATACCACTCAAATAAAAAACACATATAAATGGATAAGAAAATCAATTGAAATTAAAATACAAACAAAGTCCGAAAACTCCAACAATCATCAAGACACAATGTGTTTGAATCGTATGAAAGAATAACACAAGATTCTTTCATTGTATCAAAGTTTGAACAAACTTCAGGTGGTGCTAGAACATATTTTTCTCTGAACCCAGCAGCTAATGGATGTCCACCCATTACTTACCACCAATAGAGATTTTGAGAACCCATTGAAAATGAAGTTCCTTAGTGACCCACGTAAGCAATACACAATTCCTGTAACCAACAACTATAAATATCAATTTTCTACTAAAAAATATCAGTAATCTACCCAAAATTATCAAAGAATATATGGAAAATATATCATCTTAACCACTTGAGACAGCAATACAATAGCAATAATTTGGACCAAAGCAGATGACAGAGACACAAGAGAGAGTATAACAGTGAAAAAAGAGATTCTCTGAGAAGGTGAGCAAGGTTGTAGGCAGCGCAGCGAATTTGTTCATCCACAAAACAACTGAGTCACAACCAAAAAGAAAGACACCAAAATATATACATTAGCATAAAAACACCATACATGATGAACAATGGAAGGCTAACACCATTGACCTTCAAATAATTTTTCTTATCATATCCTTCGTCAATTGAAATTAAAATACAAACAAAGTCTGAAAATTCCAACAATCATCAAGACACAATGTGTTTGAATAGTAAGAAAGAATAATACAAGATTCTTTCATTGTATCAAAGTTTGAACAATTTTCCTAAAAAAGATACAAAGAAAAATTATTTAACTTAAGATGGTGCTAGAACATATTTTTCTCCGACCCTAGTAGCCAATGGATATCCACCCATTACTTACCACCAATAGAGATTTTGAGGACCCATTGAAAATGAAGTTCCTCAGTAACCCACGTAAGCAATACACAATTCTTGTAACCAACAACTACAAATATCAATTTTCTACTAAAAAATATCAGTAATCTACCCAAAATTATCAAAGAATATATAGAAAATACATCACCTTAACCATTTGAGACAGCAATACAACAGCAATAATTTGGACCAAAGCAGATGACAGAGACACAAGAGAGAGTATAACATTGAAAAAAGAGATTCTCTGAGAAGGTGAGCAAGGTTGTAGGCAGTGCAGCGAATCTGTTCATCCACAAAACAACTGAGTCACAACCAAAAAGAAAGACACCAAAATATATACATTAGCATAAAAACACCATACATGATGAACAATGGAAGGCTAACACCATTGACCTTTAAATAATTTTTCTTATCATATCCTTCGTCAATTGAAATTAAAATACAAACAAAGTCTGAAAACTCCAACAATCATCAAGACACAATGTGTTTGAATAATAAGAAAGAATAACACAAGATTCTTTCATTGTATCAAAGTTTGAACAATTTTCCTAAAAAATGATACAAAAAAAATTATTTAAGTTAAGGTGGTGCTAGAACATATTTTCTCCGACCCCAGCAGCTAATGGATGTCCACCCATTACTTACCACCAATAGAGATTTTGAGGACCCATTGAAAATGAAGTTCCTCAGTAACCCACGTAAGCAATACACAATTCCTGTAACCAACAACTATAAATATCAATTTTCTATTAAAAAATATCAGTAATCTACCCAAAATTATCAAAGAATATATGAAAAATACATCACCTTAACCACTTGAGACAGCAATAACTTGGACCAAAGCAGATGACAGAGACACAAGAGAGAGTATAACAGCGAAAAAAGAGATTCTCTGAGAAGGTGAGCAAGATTGTAGGCAGTGCAGCGAATCTGTTCATCTACAAAATAACTCAGTTACAATAAAAAAGAAAGACACCAAAATATATACATTAGCATAAAAACACCATACATGATGAACAATGGAAGGCTAACACCATTGACCTTCAAATAATTTTTCTTATCATATCCTTCGTCAACCTCCTAATCCACCAATCAAAATATTAAAAGATATAAAACACTTAACTGATATAAAATAATAAATAATAAAAAACAAACTGACAAAAATTCCGAAGAAGTAAAGTAAACACAATGACATTGTAATAAATTCAAAATAAAATTCAAATAATTCCTTGCAAGACCCGTTCTTCCAGCTACCCAAAACTATCCAAGCAGAAAGAACCAAATACTCACTAAAAATAAAAAATAAAAATCACAATCCTAAAAAAAGCAAACCACAGGAGTAACAATTAATGGTCATCTTCATAATCAATAATATAACTAATATAAAAACTAAAAAATCATCCAACTCAAAACAAGAACTTGTAAACCTCTAAAAAAGTGGATGCAACACAATACTTTCCCAACAACCATAACTAACACACACAAAAAGAAACACATAAACAAATAAAAATTAAGACAAAAACCACAACTCTCAAATAAAATAAAAACATCAAAAAAGACATAAACCTGATACAATAATACCAAAAACCACACATAATAAACCCTCTCAAATTAGAATACATACAACAAATGGAAGATCAAACAACCACCAAGAAAAAAGATAACATCTACAATTACAAATAAATTGACTTAATATTAAGCTAAAAAGAACAAACAGCTAAAAAATAAAACACCTGAAAACTCTAAAACCCGGGATTTTTTAAAATCATCTGCATCAAAGAGGCGTTCGTTTGGAAAAATAAAGTAATACTTCTTTGACTTCATGAAGAGTTCTGCACTTTGGTCTCAACCTCGTAAGAATGGAACAAAAAAAAAAAACACACACACACACACTATTAGCGATACAAAGCAACAGTTCAAACCATTAGAAAAAAAAAATCAAAATCAACACACAATTAACCACAGTGACTATGAAAGTAAATAATAACATGCACCTTCGAACTTGTTTAACACTCAAATCAAGAACATATATAGAATTAGCACTAAAAGAAAACCCACTTCTTCACATATTCACTTAAATGAAGATCATATACAAAATTAGCACAATTACACAATAGCCTATTTAAAGTAAAGTTCAACCAATATGACACACAGACAATTTTTTTAACCACGAAAAATAGTCAAGAGAAAAAAAAAACACAAGAAAAGCAAGACAGAAACCACAATCAAACAGAAGTCGAAAATAAAAAAAAAGAATGAACTTCATACTGATAGTAACACCAAAAAACACAACTAACACAGTGGATGCAACACAATTTTTCCATAACGACACTAACTAAAACACACAAAAAGAAACAGATACCTAGATAAAAATCAAGACAAAACTCCCGACTATAAAAAAATCCAAAGACCAAAAAATACATAAGCTTGATGCTTACACTAACACCAAAAATCAAACACAATAAACCCGTTCAAATTAACATACATACCAAAAATAGAAGATCAAACAACCAAGACCATCTTGGAAAAAAGATAAAGTCTAAAGTTAAACTGAGACAGATTTAATATTAATCTAAAAGGAACAAACAGCCAATAAACCAACCATATTTACAACCAAAACATAAATTGTCACACACAAATTTAGCTAAAAAGAAAATCTAGTAAAAAATAACTCAATAACACAACAAAAAACTTCCTCAAGAGTTCTACACTCTGCACCCTGATCTCAACCTAACAACAATGAAACAAACTATTAAAAAACTACGCAGAAAATTATAAAACTGAAAATTAACCAAAATAAAAAACTCCAACAATTTCCAAACAGAAAAAATAAAATAGAATTTTTCTTAAAACACAGAGAATCAAAATAGTGGAACACAGCAACTAATAAGTGTCCACCCAAAACTTAGCTAACAATAGAGATGTTGAAGACCCATTCAACATGAGATTCAACATGAAATTGCTCAGTAAGCTAGGTAAGCAATAACCCAAATCAGTAGCAAATTAACAAACAGTAGTATTGACATGTACAATATCAAATCAGTAGCAAATAGTCCAAATCATTCAATTGCACAGTAATTCAAAAATGATGGCACAATTGAGTTCAAAAGAAAATTTAGTCACAAATACCTCAATAACAGAACAAAAAACTTCCCCAAAAATTCTGCAACCTACACTCTGGTCTCAACCTAATAACAATGAAACAAACTATTAAAAAATTACACAGGAAATTATAAAACTCAAAATTAACCAAAATAAAAAACTCTAATGATTTCCAAACACAAAATAGTGGAACCCAACAGCTAATAAGTGTCCACCCAAAACTTAGCTACCAATAGAGATGTTGAAGACCCATTCAACATGAAATTCAACATGAAATTGCTCAGTAAGCTAGGTAAGCAATAACCAAATTCAGTAGCAAATTAACAAACAGTAGTATTGACATCTACAATATCAAATCAGTAGCAAATAGTCCAAATAATTCAATTGCACAGTAACTCAAAAATGATGACACAATTGAGCTCAAAAAGAAATTTAATCACAAATACCTCAATAACACAACAAAATACTTCCCCAAGAGTCTTGCAATCTGCACTCTGGTCTCAACCTAATAACAATGAAACAAACTATTAAAAAGACCAGAACCACCTCACCGATCGGCTCCCACTAACAGCAACTGAATAAGCTATGTAAGCAATAACCCAAATCAGTAGCAAATTAACAAACAGCAGTATTGACATGTACAACATCAAATCAGTAGCAAATAGTCCAAATCAATCAGTTGCACAGTAATTCAAAATTATAAAAATTATAAAAATCAAAATTAACCAAAATAAAAAACTCAAACGATTTCCAAACAGAAAAAATAAAATAGAATTTATCATAAAACACAGAGAATGAAAATAGTGATTTAAAATAAAAACCCTCTTCCAAACGGGGAGGAGGAAGAATAAGGAAAAAACGAAAGAAGGGATAGCACCACTTCTGCGACCTGTAGTTCTTCTGCGAGCTGAAAAAAAGGACCAGAACCACCTCGCCGATCGACTACCATTGACAGCCTTTGAATCCCTGGCGCCATCGAGATCCAAATCGACCCAAACGAACTTCCATCTTCAGTGGAAAAATGGAATCGCCAAGGAGTCCGAGCGGCCGAGCGAGAGACTAACACTTTATGAGGTTGTGGATACCACCGATAGAAGAGGCGTCGCCGTGACGGAGAAATCATGGGAGGACGAAGAGGAGGAAGAATAAGAAACAACAAAGATCAAGCGAAAGAGAAAACAAGGACGAGAAAGATCCCAGAGATGGATACACCGATCCGAACAAACAGAGAAAGAAGAGGCAAACAAAAGTTAATCTAGGAAATACAGAGGAGGTGAATGGGGTTTCAATGAGAGAGAAGAAGAAGATAGCGAAAAGGCAAGAGATAACATATAATAGCAGATAAATAGAACAACCCATTATGAGCTGTCTGTGGGTCCAATAAAATGAAGATTTTCTATTTAAAAAAATTCAAAATTCCCAGAAAATGCCATGTCGGATATGATTCGTCCACAATACTATTGGTATATAGATTATATTTTATTTTTTAAAATTTATATAAACTTAATTAGATAATCGGGTTGGTTCGAGTTCCACGACTCAATAACCAAAACTCGAATCAAATTAGGGATGGCAACGGGTCTCCATATGCCCTCGCCCCCCGCCCCCAATATCTGTCCCCGTCCCCGTCCCCGCCCCGTCCCCATGACGGGTAACGGGGATCCCATATTCGCTGGGGATCTGGGTCTCCGCGGATATCCGTAGATTTTTGTAAAAATTAATAAAAATTGAAAAAAAGAAAAAAATTAGAGAAAATAAAAAATAATCCTCAATTGTCATTACAAACATAATATCCATAGTCTTTAAAGACTTAAATAGCAATAACAACAAACATAATAATTCAAACATATCTATAAACAACCAAATATTACATAAATAACCAACCATATTCATAAACAACCAAATAAAATTCATGACATCACATCATAAAAACATAATTCCACTATCTCAATCTTTCTTTCATCCTGTAATGGTAGTGATGGTAGAATCCGACTTACTTGAATCCTACAGCAACAAGAAAACAATTTAAAGTTAAAATCATATAATAACTCAATAATATAAAAACATAGTGTGTTATATGTAATTTAATAGTTTACTTACATCAACATCTCCTTCAATGTTATGAATTGTGTAGCACTCAAATCCTATGTTCGTTGTGGTGCCAAGTTCATTCCAAAGCCAATCTTGACTACACATTAGAGCATCTAATGTGTTCGGACGCAACCTACTGCGATGTGGCGTAACAAATCGACCACCCGTACTAAATGAAGATTCAGAGGCAACGATAGAGATAGGAATCGCCAAAAAATCCCTAGCAATAGCTTGCAAAGTAGAAAACTTCACTCCATTTGACTTTCACCAATTTAAGATATCAAAATCATGTTCAATTTGTGGTACCGGTCTCTCTTTAAGATAATAATCCAACTCACTCTTTGTATCAATAAATGCAGATTCCTCACTTACATGTGCAGCAAAATCAGCTTGCCAATCTTCATGACTGGACTTCCTCCCCTTTGAACTTAAAGGAATTGATGGTGGTGGCGACATATCTAATTGAGTAGTTGGTCTCTCTCTCTTCCCTTTGTTGCATATTCTAAAACTAAATCTTGCACTATCCTTTTCACTTGACCAATTACAACACATGCCTCCGTCTCACCATATATTTTACGAAAAAAGAAATTCAATAAATACATCTTGTACCTAGGATCTAAAAGAGTCCCAATAGCCATAACTGTATTAGTCACACCCCAATACTTTTCAAACTTAGTTATCATACTAGTAGCCATCATTTCAATTATCTCATTTCCACAATTTTTCCACTCCATCAAAGCCAACTTAATCACAAAAACCTTTGGAAAATAAAGATTTGATGTAGGATAAGTTGTTCCAGAAAACAATTCAGTCACATAAAAAAATACCCTCAATCTTTGAAAAATCTCATCCGCCATATCCCAATCCTTCTCACTAGTCAAATATTTATACTGACTCTCACGCAATGACAATCTTTCAAATATATCTCTATACATAATTGCAACTTCAAGCATAAAAATGTTGAATTTCACCTAGTTTTACAATCAAGAAAAAGATTTTTTGTGTAGGATATTTTAAGTTGCGCACATGTTTCCTTAAATTTTTCTTCTCTTTTAGGTGTTGCAGTCCAATAATGAACACTGTCTCTCACCCTTTCAATAGCATGTGAAATAAGTTGTAACCCATCCTTGACAATCAAATTTAATATATGCACACAACATCGCATGTGAAATAATTTACCACCCAAGATGAAGTTTCTATGTGACATTTTAGTCAAAATATTCTCAATTATAACATCATTAGTACAGCAATTATCAATAGTCAAAGTGGATACCTTCCTATCAAGATTTCAATCCATCAAACACTCCACAAGAACCTCTGAAAGTACCTCAGCTGTGTGGGGAGCCGGCACATATATAAACCTATAATGATAATTTAGTACAATTATAAATAAGACAGCTTTGCAATTGTACACAAGGACATATCGCAATTATATAAACAAGACAACTTTGCAATTATATAAACATTCAGAAGTACCTATAATGATAATATTATTACCTCACAAGACGGCTTTGTAATTTTCAAGAATCATCAATGTAATGAGTCGTGATTGCCATATAACCTTTGTTTTGGTTGCTTGCTGTCCACATATCAGTCGTAATTACAATTCGACTTTTATTACGCTTAAGGACATTCATTGGCTTCGATCTCTCATCATTGTAGAGTTTCAAGATGTCACTCTTTAAAGTGTTGTGAGTAATCACATTGGTAAATATTGAATCCAAACATTGAGAACCAAAATTCTTGAGCATTTTTCAATTTCTTGTTCATCTCATTGATATAAAAAATTTGGGTTGCATCCTAAAAAAATTGATCACTTGCCAGATCTCATTGACCAAAATTGATTGCCATATCCATATAATAACTATCCTAAAACAAATCTACTTAGCCAACATTTTTCCCTACTGCTTACGAAATTGTCAATACTCAATAGGGGGACAATAATTCTCATGGATACTCCAAAAGAGATCGGCACCAAAAAACTGATTTTACTATCATTTCCTTTCCATTTTCATATGGCATTTGGGCATATGTATCTGCTAGAGGTTTGTTATGTCCCCCTTGAATTATATGACTCAAATCTTTAAGCAGAGAGTATATAAGCAGATAAGCATAGAAACGAATTGAAGAGTATAATTTGGGAATTGGAAAATTTTTTTCATAAACACTGTTGGGTTTAATCTGCTCAGATCTTGAAATATAAATTACACACCCAGAAATTTATAGTTGAAAATTCATTAACCTAATCAGAAATTCACAAATTAGTTAACCTAATTAGAAATTCATAAATTCAAAATTCAGAAATCTAGAAATTCAAAACACAGAAATTCCTTATCCTAATTCAAAAAGCTAATTTCAAAAAAGAGGATGGAAGACCAACGAAGACCAGGGCTAACATACCTGAACCTGACGGAGAAAAGGGGAAGGAAGACCAGCGAAGACCGGCGATGCGAAGAGGAAGACCCGTGGCGGTGAGCTCGACTGCCTCGACACCTTCAGTGAGCGAACCGAGCCACTCAAGGGGTCTGGGGTGAGAGGCGGCGCTGAGGGACCAGATGTTGGAAGGCGCCGGGCGACGGTCGGCGGTCGACGGTCAGCGGGAAGGAGCCAGGAGGGGCTGAGCCGCTAAGGGTTTGAGGAGGAGTGGAGAGTTCAGTTCTCTGTCTCTCTGAAGCAAGGAATGTGACGGCCAGGTTAGGTTATGTTCAAATGGCTGATGGTTTACATATTATATATATCAGGGTATTTTTGTCTTTTTATACAAACGGGGATTTAACGGGTCCCCACGGGGCGGGAACCTCTACCTCCGTCCCTGCCTCGTTTATTATACGGGACCCCGTCCTCATCCCCGCGGGTAGGAAAAATCCCTCATACCTGCTCCCCGACGGGTAAATTCCCGTGGGTACCCTTCCCGTCGGAGATTTTTGCCATGCCTAAATCAAATAAACTCGTGTTTAATCGGATCGAATCCGATTATTCTCAATTACCCATTGAATATAGAACCGATATAATCGGATCAATTCAATTTTAGACAGATAATTAGACTATTCATATCCGTGAATATTCTAAAAATGTATTATTGAAAAAGAAATCAATATATCAAATAGCTTCTTCAAACACTTTATCGAAGGATTTATCATTAATTTGTTTAGAATTTTTAGCCATTTCTGATAATTTAACGGTGAGTAACAATTTTTTTATATTTTTTTTAAAAAATAATTTAAACTATGTTAAATATACATTAAAATTAGTTACTATTATAAAATATAAATGGCTATTTTTTCAACGATAAATTTTACTATAGCTGATGAAAATTAAATTGACTCTGAAATTGGAGCTTGCATTTAAAATTAAAGTGCATGACATGACATTCCATAATTAAAAACATGATCTAAATAAACATTTAAATAGAAAATCAAATTAAAAATCAAGAGCAAATCACAGATACTAAACATGCGTCTTCGCTCATCCCTAATGCGTCTTGACTCTTGATAAATGATTTTCATATCCATCTCCTTTTCCTTAAGCCTTAGATCTTTTTCTTTGACAATCGTCATTTTTAAATTTCGTCTTTAAACAAAACCAAAGAAGTTAACCATTTAGCTATTTTAGATTTGAGCATGTACGTGACTTCTTACAAAACAGTACCATTTCCATATACTTTTTCTTTTCTTTTAGATCCTTTAACACCTTGTAGATGGATTAGTGACTCCACACCGACAGCTTCACTTGCTGGTGTTTTGTTTTTAAATAAATTCACTTCGAAACATTAAAATATAACTATACACGAAGTTTTACATAGCATTAACCAAGGCATCAAGGTAATTATACGAGGAACCACCTTCTTTCAAACACAAATTTGCCTTCTCTTTCAAATTCAAGACATTTTCTCTAATCTCTTTTCCTTCATCCCCACTCATTATTCTTTTAATAACTCTCTCTATCTCAATCCTCTCAACCTTCCCTTCCAATTTTACTCCAACCTTCCAAACATCACTCACATATTTAGCATTCACCTTTTGATCACCAAAACAAGGCATACAAATCATAGGAACCCCTTCACAAACACTCTCCAAAGTTGAGTTCCAACCGCAATGAGTCCAAAATGCACCAATTGCCTCATGACCTAAAACTTTTTCTTGAGGAGCCCATTTCACAATGCACCCTCTCCCACCCAAACTCTCCATGAACCCGTCCGGCAATAGTTCGAGCCACTCTGATCCACGAACCAGGCCTGGCCGAACCACCCATAGGAACGGGTGGTTACTATGGGCTAAACCCCAAGCTAACTCCAAAAACTCGGCCTCAGTTATGGATGCGATGCTACCAAAGCTCACATAAACAACACTTTTGGGTTCTTTTGTGTCTAGCCAAGAAATGCAGCTTGTGTCTGGGGTCCATATGGTAAAAGAAGATGAGGGTTTTGGGAAGTGGTGCTTGTGGAAAGGGCCTATAGGGTATATTGGTATGCTAAATTCTTGGCCAAATTTTGATATTGTTGATGATTCTAACTCTTCAAATGTGTTCCAAATCACCCCTGAAGAAGCCTTTAATGAATCAAAAATGGAACTAGTTAGATTGTAGAACAATTCAGGGTCACGTGTCTCGAACCATGGAAGATCTTTCACTTTGAGTGGTGAAAGTTCCACAACAGGCTCATCCAAACGAGATTCTGAATTTCAACAAAAGTATACATAATCATATTTTGAACATACCATATCCAAAGATGAATATTTTTTTTTTCTTTTAATAGAGACACGTTTATTGCATCATTTTAGGCATGCACTCATGATATAAATGAGTTACATTGTAGATATTTTTTTAATAGATATCATCAGTTTTTACTTTAATCTACCTAAAAAAAATAAGAGTAAATGCCCCTTTCGATCCCTAACTATGGTCCCTAACCATTTGCCCGATGGACTTCCCACTCTTTAAGAAATCTAAAAACTCAAATCGGTCCCTATCTACTTTGATATATGTACGTTCCGGTCTCTATCCACTTTAACCTTTTCGGTCCCTGGAACGTACATATATCAAAGTAGATAGGGACCGATTTGGGTTTTTAGATTTCTTAAGGGGTGCAAAGTCCATCAAACAAATGGTTAAGGACCAAAAATGACATTTACACAAAAAATAAATTACACTTATTTATGCAAACATTTCTCAACACCAGAGTTTGATGATACGACAATAGTTATAATCAAACGATCTTCATACTCAAAATACAACTTGCATGTTGCTCGAAATACCAAAATTACAACTAATAATAAATAAAAATACTTAATAAATACATAAAAGAACTAAAAAATTAGTTATCATGTATTTGTTTATATTTATACATATATTTCCATATTTTTCTATCAAAATAATTTGTCACCAAAATAATCAAATTTATCATAGTCAAATAATTAAACTAATAGCATAATCAAATTTTTTCGCAAACACCACATAGTGATTGGTGCTACTTTTTGTTTTGATGTAATATGGTTGAAAAGTAAGCAAGGATAGTAGCCAATCCAGAAAGAGAAGAACAACAATCTTTTTAAAGGAGCAATTTAGAAATTCCAACCTTTCAGAACAACATATAATATCAAGATTCAAGAACACAAGCTAAGTCAACACACACCTTGAATTGGAAAATAACCGTTCTCTCTAAGAAGAGGGATTGAAGCAAAAACAACGAAGGAGGTGGCGCCGCCGGTCCTCAAAACGAGTCTCCGAAGCTTGAATCCATCACAAACAGATTGAGTTGAATGCAGAACAGCATCAGCGATGAAACAAGAAACAGTCTCCTCCTTTGACCGCATCAACTTATCCAAACATTCCTTCAAAGGTTGTATAATTCTAACGTTGATGAGGTCAACGAGATGCAAAGAGTCAATGGACGAAGCTTCGGATTCAGACAAGGATTCATGGATGGGAAGGAAGGTGAAGTGAGGGTGTGTGGACGGGTCAGGGGAATTGAAACTTGTGTGGATGATGGTTATGGAGAAGCCCTTTGAATACAGTATGTCTCCAAGGTGCAGCAATGGTGTTATGTGTCCTTGGAATGGTAATGGCATGAGTAGTAATCTATGGCCTTTCCCTGTTACTTTCTCCATTCTTGTTGCTACTTGCTTTGTTATGTATTGTTCTTGATAAGTTCAATTATTGTTGCTTGCACTTGTTTATTGTTTAGAGTGAATATAAATAGAGCACATTATTTTGAACTCCTGAATATTAAATTGGACATCTTTTGAAAGTTTGATGGGACTAGATGTCTAGATTATGCACCACTTGACTTTGGTTAAATATTAGTGTATTCACTAATATCTATTTAATTTATATTTGTATTTTTATTTTCTACTTTATATTTTATTATGCTATATTATATTTTTGTATAAATATTTTTTAATAATTATTAAAAAGTAAAAATTTATATTATATATTCATACATGATCAATAAAATTAGCATCTTACAATGTAATAGTATAATTATAAATAAAATGATTAAAATAGGGGTATTATAAATTAAAGGGCCAAGTACTTTTTTTCGTTGTTAAGGTTTGAGTGTACAGATTACAACTTCAAAGACTTGTAGCGTACAATTTCATTTTTCTCATTTTGTTTTCTCACAAATATCTATCTGTATTCAATATGTTTTACATCTTTTGATGTACAGACTACAGATCCAAAGACTTCACGTTTTGCATGTGAATCTAACTCAGCCTTCATAGTTTTTTTTCCATTTCGGCCAATTATTCTTTTGTGGATATTCTTTGACTGTTTTTAGTTCAAGATCCTTATTTTCATGCATGATATTTAATGCTACATTATATGCAAATATTTTATTGACAATTGTCTTATTTCGATCATATTTTTCTCTTGTAAAGACATAATTTATTCAGATCTCGTCATTTTCACATTTTTCTCTTTTGACATTAAAATATTTCAGAATTTTGAACAACTGCATGTGTCTTTACTATGTCTTTACGAAGGAAAATTAAAAGGTGTTGCATATAATCTTTGACTTTCTCTATCTTCAATTTTCCGTGGTATCATTCTTCTAATGTTTTTCAATTTTCATATGATACCTTAAATGATATGTTGTTTTGCCATTTTTGTTGGTATGATTAATTTAATTTGGTGTTGGTTTGTAGAATGCTAGAAAAAGTATATAAGGATCTACAGATGTTTGTTGACATTTTTGTGAATTATGACTGTGATCTTGAAAGAATGGTAAAATCTGATAGTGATTTTGTATAGCATAAACATCATTTAAGTTATTTATGTGCATCTTGGTGAATACAATAATCTCTATGTCTTCTAATTTAACATGTAAATTACAACTTTATAAAAAATAGCTCAGAGTATTCAAAATACTGATTCAAATGCTGTTGTTCTTTCTCAAACAGCTTCAAATAAAGGTTCATCGCTTCAGGTAGGTTAGTTGTTGCCTTTTTTATGGGAAGTAAGTAGTTCATTCGATGTTTAATTACTTTAAAATTTTCTATAATTTCATTGAACTTCCATATTGGGTATTAAACTGTTTTTTTGTGTGGATATCATTATAAAACTAATACTAAAACTAATATTTATATTTATATGCATGAAAGATTTGGATGCAACTATGGATGTAACTGAGCATTATTGGTTCCCGATGTTGGCTGGATTATCTGATCTAACATCAGATCAGCGACCTGAAGTCAGAAGTTGTGCGCTTGAAGTGTTGTTTGATTTATTGAATGAAAGAGGTAGCAAGTTCTCTACATCATTTTGGGAGAGTATTTTCAATCGGGTTCTATTTCCAATTTTCGATCATGTGAGACATGCTGGAAAAGAGGGCTTGTTAAATAAATGTATGATATTAAGGTGCAATTAAATGTTCTAATTCTCTTGTTAAATAAATGTTAACACCGCATATTTTTCCTCTGATGTGATATGGTTCCACATCATCTCCAAGCAGCAAAGTCAATGAGGATAACATTGTTGCAAGTTAAAATAGGGGGACTCAAATTGGAGATGTATAGAAAGGGGAAGTTCAAAGTTTGAGAAAGCGTTTTGCTTTATTACTTTTGATTTCTACTTCTTATTATGCTGTTGATTGTAAGATGCAAAATTTTTATCCCTCTATTTTTTTTTACTTGTTCTTCCAGTAAGAATTGTGAATTTACTGGTGTTGGTTTTATTGGTCCCCTCTGACAGTGCTGAGAAGGAGGAAAACCTCCAATTTCACAGAAGATTTGAAGCTTCTTCGAATGGATCAGGCCGATCCTTACGTAACATGATGTTACGATTCAACAGTTGTTTTTTTTGGTGACTGATCCAACAGTTGTTTGAGATAATACTTTTGCATTTATGAAATATGATATAATAGATTAGCTGAGATTATTATTGATTATTCTTTCAAATAGGAAATTCTTTATAAAAAGTTAATACTGGCCTGTGATTGTGAACTTTGCTACTGCTTTATCACAATTTTCATATTTACCTTTAGTGGTGAGAGTATCTAAATAATCTCCATATCTTGAGTAATACTTTTTAATTACCAGTATATTGAGGGAAACAAAAAAAATAGATAAATAAAGACGTGAAAACACCCTAATTATCAATAGAAGGTGCACTGGACTAGGACTACTGTGATACTTAACCTTTTCTGCTCATAGTTTTGTTGTTACTTTTTGAGGCATATATTCATTGTCTTGCTATATATTATATGATATAAGTTCATGTTATATTAAATTGGATTTTGTACAAGATTAACTTTTGTTTCTTTATTGTTCCATTTTCTTCTCTTGTTCGTGAGTCTCTGTTTGCATGGCATGTTGGTCTTTTATTTTTATTTTTATTCTTCTAAAGCTATGATTTATAAGAGAAGCTTAATGGGTTTCAGATCCAACTATAGGTCAGATGGTGCATCCTCATCAGAACCACGTCGGTTACGAAGAAGAAGCATCAGCATTACACCAGAGATTGGTGATGATATTGTTAGGTTGATTATTATTCTAAAATGCTTCTTGTTATTTACTTAATTCATTGTGAAGTTTGCTGGCACATCGTACCTGCTTTGAAATATGAAGGCGTCACATAGTTGAGAGATTACCAGATGTCTACGCCGGAATTGAGCCTTTCTCAAAAACTCCAATATCTTGGTCCAAGGTCAGCATAACTTGTTTACTCCATCTCCTCCTTTTTCATATCTAGAATATATGTTTTACTAATTTTATGCATCGCATTCATATTGAACTTAGTCGTCCATTCATCTGATCTTTTAGGTAGCAAGTTGAGGTTGTTATTGAGTATCACTATGCAATGATGCTGTTATATGTGTTATTTCATTCACTTTTGGTTGTCTTTTGCCTTTGATTATTGAATTTTATGAGGATCATATCTGTTACGGTCTGGCCCAGGCCACTTGCGGGCCAACCCGACCCAAAGATGACCCGACCCGAACGGTCGGGCACATACGGTTCACTGCGCGACCCGGACACGCGTCCCTGGCAGCTCCCCACTACAGCTGGGAGGAAGCTTCGAGGAAGGTGGGCCTATCCTTGAAGGGCCCACCTCTGACACGGTATAAATGGGGAAGGACCTGCCTTTCCCCCAAGGTACGTCACTTTGTCCACCTATCATATTCCCCACCTGCACACTAGCTGACTAGAGCGTCGGAGTGTCTTTGCAGGTGGCATCCCTTCCTTCCTTCCACAACGAGAGCTCGGCTACCCGGCTGATCTAAACCTGGCACGACCGCGATTGAAGCGTTTTTCCCCCTCAAATAACCACCTGATCTGTCCGGCAACCGACCACCGAACATTGGCGCCGTCTGTGGGGACCGCCTAGATGGACGTTGTGCCGGGCCCCGGGGACCAAGGCCGAGGAGCCGGAGCAGAAGGGGCGGCCTCCGTCGCCTCACTAAGAGGACGGCGAAGGTCCCCCGACAACACACTGAACCACACACAAGGACGCGACCCTTCGGGGGAACGGGCGGCGACAGCGCCATAATAATGCAGGAGCTACGTCACAGGGTCCAGAACCTGGAGCGGCAACTAGCCGACCAGGAGCGCGACAGACGAACCACTGATCCCAGCTACACCCCATCCCCTGAGAGCCAAGAGAGAGACTCCCACCGAAGCCATCTGCGACGCGCCTCCGCATCCCGAACGGAAGCGGAGAGCACCCGCGAAGAGTCCCCCATCCCGAGAAGACGAAATGACACGATCATCTACTCCTGAGGCAAAGAAACGCGCCGCACACCACGAGATCGGGAAGACGGGGAAGGGAGATCCGAGAAGAAACGACAACCCGTGATAATGGGCGCCACTCCATTCCACCGGTCCATCCTCGAAGTCCGGTTGCCGAAGCACTTCGACAAACCAACGGACATGAGGTATGATGGAACTCAAGACCCTGTGGAACACCTCACGGCATTCGAAGCAAGGATGAATTTAGAGGGAGTGGGGGACGAGGTGAGGTGCCGAGCCTTCCCGGTAAACCTGGCAGGACCCGCGATCAGATGGTTTAACGGCCTCCCGCAGGGGTACATCTACGGGTTTTCGGACATCAGTCGTGCATTCTTGGCCCAGTTTACAACACGAATAGCAAAGGCAAAACACCCGATCAACCTCCTGGGGGTAACCCAGAGACAAGGAGAGCCGACCAGAAAATACCTGGATCGGTTCAACGACGAATGCTTGGAAATCGACGGCCTAACCGATTCGGTAGCCAGCCTTTGCCTGACGAACGGCCTCCTCAACGAGAACTTTCGAAAACACCTTACCACGAAACCAGTTTGGACGATGCACAAGATCCAAACGGTAGCCAAGGAGTATATAAACGATGAGGAAGTTAGCCAAGTCGTGGCTGCCAATAAACGGCAGTCCGGCTACAGCCAACCTCGGCAACAAGGCAACGGAGAAAGACTAAAAGAACAATCCAGGGAAGGAGCTCCAAGCAAGGCACCCAGGCCATTCTCCCGGGTCAGGAAATTCACCAACTACACTCCGCTCACTTTTTCCATCACGGAAGTTTATCAGCAAATAGCCGAGAAAGGAATCCTGCCGAAGCTCCGGCCACTCAAGGACCGTACGGGAGGAAACAAGAACTTCTATTGTGACTACCACAAAGGCTATGGTCACCAAACACAGGACTGCTTTGACCTGAAGGATGCACTAGAACAAGCAATAAGGGAAGGTAAACTAGCAGAATTCTCCCATCTTATCAGGGAGCCGAGGAGGCGTTATCGCGACCAAGACGAAGAAGGCAAAGCCCGTTCGGCAAAGCGGCGACAAGAGCCAGAAGACAAAGATCACGGACTCACCGTGATCAACGTGGTGACGGCCAAAAACGCCGCGCCGAGGTCACGATCCGCGCACAAAAAAGACGCTAAGGTCTTGGCGGTCTCCTCCTCGTTGGCGCGAAACTCTAGGAAGCCCCCCTCCATTTCTTTCAGTCCGGAAGACCAATGGTTCAACGACGCCCCAGAAAACCCACCCATGGTCATCACGGCCAGAGTGGAAACCGGTCTCGTCAAACGAATCCTTGTCGACACGGGGGTTGACTCGAACATCATGTTTCGCAACGTATTCGACGCACTGGGGCTAAGGGACGCCGACCTGACGACTCACCAGCATGGGGTCATTGGGTTGGGCGACCACTTCATCAAACCTGATGGGGTAATATCCCTGCCGATCTCAGTGGGACAGACTCAAGGCCGAAGATCAACGATGGCCGAGTTCGTGATCCTCCGAGATTCCACCGCTTACAATATCATCTTGGGAAGGAAGACGATTAATGATGTTGAAGCAATAATCAACACGAAGCTGCTGGTCATGAAGTTCGTTACTGATGACGGCTCTATTGGGTCTATAAGAGGAGACCTTGAGACGGCAGTCGTTTGCGACAATGCCAGCCTCTCCTTAAGGAAGAAATCCAAAGAGGCGTCCGGCATGTTCCTAGCTGACCTGGACGCCAGAATAGACGACAAACCCAGACTGGAACCAGAAGGGGACTTGGAAAAATTCAGGATCGGTGACACGGAGGAAAAATTCACGTTCATCAACAAGAACCTCCCGCATGAGTTGAAGGAGCCCTTGGTCGAAATGATAAGGGCCAATAGGGATTTGTTTGCCTGGACACCGGCCGACATGCCGGGCATAGACCCTAAAATTATGTCACACCACCTGGCCGTCAAGTCGGAAGCACGCCCGGTAGCCCAACGGAGGAGGAAGATGTCGCGCGAGAGGGCGGAGGAGGTGGCCAGGCAGACGGCCAGCCTCCTAGAGGCAGGTTTCATACGAGAAATAGACTACTCGACATGGCTCTCGAATGTAGTTCTAGTTAAAAAGCACAACGGCAAATGGAGAATGTGCGTAGATTACTCTGACCTTAACAAGGCATGCCCTAAGGACTGTTTCCCCCACCCCAACATAGACGCGCTCGTCGATGCTGCGGCGGGCTACCGTTATCTGAGCTTCATGGACGCCTACTCCGGCTACAACCAGATACCGATGCACCGCCCAGATGAAGACAAGACGGCGTTCATAACGCCAGGAGAAACCTTCTGTTATAAGGTCATGCCATTCGGCCTAAAAAACGCAGGGGCAACATATCAAAGGCTGATGAATAGGATATTCCACGACCTCATAGGCAAGACAGTGGAAGTCTATGTGGACGACATCCTCGCGAAAACAACGCAACCCGACGACCTCCTGAAGGACCTGGCAGGTGTATTCGTGTCTCTCCGACGACACGGCATGAGGCTGAATCCCCTTAAATGTGCCTTCGCCATGGAAGCTGGAAAGTTCATAGGATTCATGATAACTCAGAGAGGGGTAGAAGCTAACCCAGATAAATGCCAAGCGATACTCCAGATGAAGAGCCCAAGTTGTATCAAGGACGTCCAAAGGTTGGCGGGGCGGCTGACCTCGCTATCCCGGTTTCTCGGAGCGTCGGCAACAAAGGCCCTATCGTTCTTTAACCTCATGAGGAAAGGGATAGCATTCGAATGGACACCCGCATGCGAGGAAGCCTTTATACACTTCAAGGAAATCCTGGCGGCACCCCCGGTGCTCGGGAAGCCAAAGGACGGGGAGCCGTTATATCTATACCTCGCCATAACAGGAGAAGCCCTGGCCGCAGTCCTAGTGCGAGAAGAAGGGAGGGCTCAACAACCAATCTACTTCGGTAGCAGAGCCCTCCAAGGGGCGGAATTAAGGTACAACAAACTGGAAAAGCTAGCTCTAGCACTCTTGACCTCCTCACGGAGGTTAAAGCAATACTTCCAAGGTCACCAGGTTGTCGTAAGAACGGACCAGGGAATCCGGCAAGTACTTCAAAAACCCGATTTGGCGGGAAGGATGATGACTTGGTCCATTGAACTTTTCCAATACGACATACGATACGAACCCCGGTGGGAGTTGGTGGACGAAATTGTGATCCTTAATTAATGGCTCCTTGGCATGTGCCAAGGAGAACTAATTTAACTAACTGATTACTTGCACAATTCCATTCAACTAACCAGCAAGTGTACTGGGTCGTCCAAGTAATACCTTACGTGAGTAAGGGTCGAATCCACAGAGATTATTGGTTTGAAGCAATCAATATTTATTTTATTAATCTTAGTCAGAATATCAATAGGATTATTTGGATTAAAAGTGAAATTACTAGATTTGATTATAAAAATAAAAGAGGGAACAATGTTACTTTGATATGCAGTACTGGGGAATATGTTGGAGTTTTGGAGATGCTTTGTCTTCTGACTTCAACTCTTCCTTGAAATCCTCTTCTCACACGCAGGTTCCTTCCATGGCAAGCTCTATGTAGGGTGTCACCGTTGTCAGTGGCTACTTCCCATCCTCGCAGTGAAAACTATGCTCAC